>NC_063048.1:14274653-14489653 GCF_018812025.1 Megalobrama amblycephala | reverse complement strand
TAAATGATTACATTTCGATGACTTGCGTTTCTTCCCCACCGCAGAAACCACTACAGGTTCATCAATGCCATCAAAATTATTCATTTTTCTGTTGTTTTTTTTTTTTTTATCACAAAGTACAAAGTAGATAAGGAAAACTAGGATGCCGGATGTATTCAGAGCGCCGCCATTACTGTTTACAATGCGTGGAATGGTGCGCTGTGATTGGTTGAGCGGATATATTGCATTTTGCAGAGAAGGGAAACTGGTTTCCAAAACGTTTGTCACGTTTGGAAAGAAGGGGAGAAAACATGACAGAATAACATGGCGAAAATCGCATTTTGCGCAAAATTAATAACTGGCTTTTCAATACCGACCAGATACAATACTGATTTTGGCGGAAACTTTTTTATTTTTTTATTTTTTTTTAAATGACGTTTATCGCGATTTGGAACCAAACTCTTCATTTGTTTTCCATTTGAATTGGTTCATTTAAAAGTAGACATTTTACTTTCTATAGCTATATTTTTCATGTCTGTGAGGCAAGTTTCCATGGAGTTTTGGTTCTTTTAAAAAAAAAAAAAAATTTGGCACGCTCAAGTTCACAGAGAGAGACAGCAGAAAACTGTTTGCTTTCATTATTTTACAAAAGCACATTTTGTTGTTATTGTGAGTGCACACATTTAAAGTAGACTCATCACAGATTCGAAAGATGTATTATTCATATCTGTATGACCAAAAAATAAGGAGTATTTTAAGTGCAAGTGATCGCACCGGTGCCTCAATGTTAGCTGTCATCCAGTAAGCACACTATATGCTACACTATATACTACCGTAATTCCTCAAATAAAAACCGGGGCCTTTATTTACCTGAACTGCAGAAGATAACAGGCTTTTATTTAAAGCAGGCTTTTATTAGAGGCAGGCCTTTATTTCTAATTACAGAAATATTAATTATCTAATTATTGTTTGATAAATAATTGTTTTAAATAAACCATTTTAAATTAAAAGCGATAGCGTTCCAGTGGACAGAGATCATTAATTTAAGAAATATTTGCAAAAATATCACCATATACAACAACAGCCAGAAGGGCGACAAAGCAATTTGGGTCAGAATTATGGAAATCAAACACCACCATTGTGTCAGTTTGAACCCTGTAAATGTACAGAGTGTTTATTTCAAATACAGGTGCTACAGTATTGCTGATAGATCACAATAAGAGCATACGGTAGCTATGTAAAACACATTGCTGGTTTGCAGCACACCAGTATCTATAACCAGCATGAACATGACAAAAAAATAAATAAATCAATGTTTCCTCAGAGCTGCACATAAGTTATCGGTATGAAAACAACAACAACAAATCTGAAGTAACGCTACTCTGGATACCGTAACTTTGATTAAAGTCAAAAGACAAAAGTCCTGACAGCACAGTCAACTGCTGGTATCCAGTAACATTCAGCTGCAAGCAAAATCCAAACAAAATTGCTTAAAAATAACATTGTCGCAGCTTAACTTGATAAATGAAACGGTGTAATTACCCATAACATAATATTTGGTGGTCAGTCCTCCTCCTCAAAATCACCATCTTTCAATCACCGTTTTCAATAAAGTTGTTGAAAAGTCCGTCACTGGCACTAAATGAGACACGTTTTAAATCCAATGTTGCTACTGCCATCTATTGACACCTGTACATTACGATGAACTTGAATGCACATTATATGAAAGGCACTTAGGAAATTATCCACACAAATTTTCCCCCGGCCTTTATTTAAGACCAGCCTTTATTTGTCCGTGTTGACCACGCCCCCGGCCACTATCAGAGGCCCGGCGCTTATTTGACTACCGGTTTTTATTTGAGGAATTTTCAGCTTTCACACTCCACACAAACACTTAAATAGCCCACATTTTTCTAGGTCAACATTAAAGCGAGCGCCGTGTAAAGTTGCTACTACTTACATGTTTCGGATGATAAGCAATATTTTAGGTCGATGAATGACAGGTGAGCGTTCGGATGTCCTGCCCGATAGACCAACTGTTAATGATCTGTCTGTCACAGACTGTGTGACTTCACTATTCCTGTGTTTGTTTGTTTTTTTTCTGCGACTAAGTGACTAATAAAATTTTGGTCGAGTATGCCTCTTCTCGTCGACTAGCGGTTAGTCAACTATTGGGGGACAGCCCTACATTTCTGAATTGCAAATGATTGGCACAAACATATAAGACTTTACGGATTTTCTTCGGAACATTTCCTTTGAAAATTAAATTTAACCACAATGTCCTCAGTGACTGCTACAGCAAGGATACAGAAATGGCGGACTCTGTGCTTCTCACTCAGGGCTATGTCTATGCTAGTAGGGCAGATTGTCGCCGGCTGTGGGCAGGGCTTCTCCCTACGATGACGTCATATAGGGGGAATCTGAAACAGCTCGTTTTGAAAAGCCTGCTTTTGATTTATTGGAATTATAAAAAAATGAGTGAGTGGATTTTTAGCATTATAGACTGGTTGTTCTCACACGCTACGGACACACATTGGTGTTCAAACACCTTATACAAGTGAATTTTGCTTAATAGGTCGCCTTTAATGTGGCAATGAAACATTAATCGTTGCAAGTAAGTTACTGTTGATTTAACGCAAAATTTCTAAATCATTTTGTCATTACAGATGGTGTGAAAGCACTTTGAATTCATTATGGAGGTCTTATTTTTGCTTAGTTATGTTGTGACTCTTTAAGTGCCAAGAAAGAAGTTTATTTGCAAATGTTAGTCTCTCACACACTTTGCTTTCCAATGGACGGCACATTTACAGTGCCATTCTGTTGGCACCATTCACGTATAAGTGTAACACAAGTCAATTTTATGTTTATATTCCACCTGTCTACCTCTTGTCACCTAGTGGAGATGTTACATTGTATTTGTCAAAGATTTTCCTGAAAGGAATCCCTGCCCTTACAAGTTCAGTTTAATGCAGTGCATGATGAAATGCACATGTAATGTTAACCTGGGTTAACGGCTTCAAATGAGCTATTAAATTGCTCATACAGAGACAAATTTTTAGTGCTATTCAAGTGGGTCTTTACAAGTGACTTTTCGTCTCTAATATGTTCTCAAGATATGTGAGAATATTACTAATTATAGCCTTTAGTAACGTAGACTCTCAGCAGTGCCTCAGTCACTTTCGCTCGCCGCACACTTAAGTAGATCTGTACATTAAGTGGAACAATGGCCGTATAGTTATCAAATGTCTGATTTCATTTTTCTCACACTGTTCCGTTGCTGTAGTAACGTTTGCACCTTAAACAGTCGTATTAGCATATTCTATATCATATAGCAATGTTCGCCTGTGTTGAAGGCCATTTAAGGAATAGAGGTTTTTGGACAGATTCACACTTTTTTTCAGCACAGATTAACAAAAGGATATGCAGACCCCCCCCCCCACACCCCCAATACTGTTACCCTAAAGGGGTTTCAGGTTGTGTGTAGCTATTATCAATTGCTTTGGCAATCACATTTTCTTGTAATACTGTAATACAGTAGAATTGTTATACATACTACATTGAAATCCTTTTGTTGTCATTTTAATGATCACACTTTCATACCACAGAAAACTGTTTCAGCATAGAATGAACATGAATGTATTTTATATTGTGATGTTTTGTGTGTGTGTGTGTATGTGTGTGTGGTTACAGTGTGTCGAAGAAAAGATCAGCACTGTAAGTGAAACTTTTGAGGCAATTACCTTGACAAGTAAGTGATTTCATGACAATGTATGATCAATGTAGTCTTTCACTAAAAAAGGGGTGTTCTGACTGATTCCAAGCTTTCAGGAATAAATCGAAATGAATGAGAGCTGCTTGAATGGAAATTGTACTTTCATTTTTACTTTCTGAATAGAAAAGAGAACTTTTGGAAAGTAATTAGGCAGCAATTTTCATTCGGGAAGCTAATATGTTTGTATATACAGTAGGGTTCAAAAGTCTGAGACTGCATTGGGAATTTGGAAATGTTTTTTATTTATTTTTTTTAATATACAACCTGAAAGTTTTAAGAGCTGAACAAAAGACGATTCTGCTGTCTTTGAAGCAAAAAGGGAAATTAAGAAATATATTCATTTAGAAACATTAGTTTTTCAATTGAACTTTTAATTTGTAGGGTCAAAATTGCATGTAAAAAAATAAATAAAAATACTCCGATGTATGACCTGCACTTCATAGACATGTAATTTTTAAAAATGTATATTTATATTATATATCTTGTTATATACCTGAAATATGGCCAAGTCTCCTTGACGATTTGTATGTTGTCTTCATAGGTTTTGCAAGGCATATCGTAAATGTAAATCGATTTCTACATAATTCATTTACTGTTGTGAAGGAACATGTCTTGACCCTCCATACTAATGGATATTTAAACATGAAAAAGACACAGGGGAGGAGAGCGAGTGAAAACGAGAGCAAGCGAGGGAGAGAGAGAGACTATAAGAATGTATACGAGCTGTGCGTGCTTGATGAATCACAGCGGGGCAGATTTTATCCATGTTATACGCTGCCATTTTATCAATGTAGCAATCAGTAAGCTAATAGTCATATAATGTAACAACGTTGGAAATGGTCTGTGATTTAAAAGCAATTGCTTACAATCAAGTATAACCTTGTTTTGCAATACTAAGCAGGTTGAGAGACTCAGCTAGACCTTTATCTGATCATAACTTTTTTTTTAACATGGAAAAGAAAGTTAGAATATTTGTTATAAATATTTTTGTCTTTCTTCAGAAGAATAGGAAAAATGTAAATTGAAAGAGAAAAAAGACTCTTTCGTTTTTTTTATGTTTTGCACTGCAACATAAAAGAATGTGCTTTAAAAGCCATGAAATGTAATTTGGAATGTAAAATCATGACGGCACCAAATATTTGTTGTCATTATTATGTAGTCGTTCTTATGTAGTTTCTTATTAGGGGTGTAACGATATTCAAACTGAACCCAAAAAAACACGATACTCTCATGGCGCACCGAACGCGCATCGCCCCCTGCTGCCCTGCCCAGCCCTGGCCCATTGGATCTACACAACGAATACAGTGTTGTAGCCTAACCACTATTAATCATAATAAGCTCTGCATTTTGTTACTTTCAATAAGAAACAAAGTGTCCTCTTTCAAATTCTGTCCGTTTTATCACAAAATTCAAAAAAAGAAAAGAAAAATTGGACACTTTTCAATGTGGCGTGACACAGATCGCTCTTTGATGTGCCGTGACAGATCACTGTACAGGCGCCTCATTTCAAGCAGTGAATGTGATCATCTCTTCGTCTTTAATGGTGCCCTAGAATCAAAAATTTAATTTACCTCGCAATAGTTGAATAACAAGTTCAGTACATGGAAAAGACATACGTTGAGTTTCAAACTCCATTGCTTCCTCCTTCTTATATAAATCTCATTTGTTTAAAAGACCTCCGGAAAACAGGCGAATCTCAACATAACACTGACTGTTACGTAACAGTTGGGATCATTAATATGTATGACCCCAATATTTGCATATGCCAGCCCATGTTCAAGGCATTACACAATGGTAGCCAGTATTAACGTCTGGATCTGTGCACAGCTGAATCAGATTAGGTAAGCAAGCAAGAACAATAGCGAAAAATGGCAGATGAAGCAATAATAACTGACATGATCCATGATTACATGATATTTTTAGTGATAATTGTAAATTGTCTTTCTAAATGTTTCATTAGCATGTTGCTAATGTACTGTTAAATGTGGTTAAAGTTACCATCGTTTATTACTGTATTCGCGGAGACAAGAGTCGTCGCTATTTTCATTTTTAAACACTTGCAGTCTGTATAATTCATAAACACATCTTCATTCTTTATAAATCTCTCCAAAAGTGTAGCATTAGCTGTTAGCCACAGAGCATATAGCCTCAAAATCATTCAGAATCAAATGTAAACATCCAAATAAATACTAACAGGAATCGATGCATGCATGCAGCATGAATGACAAACATCTTGTAAAGATCCATTTGAGGGTTATATTAGCTGTGTGAATTTTGTTTATGCACTGTATAACTGCACTTATAGTTGAGAGCTCGGGAGGGCAGGAAGCGAGAGATTTAAAGGGGCTGCAACCTGAATCGGTGCATAGTTAATGATGCCCCAAAATAGGCAGTTAAAAAAATTCATTAAAAAAAATATATGGGGTATTTTGAGCTGAAGCTTCACAGACACATTCAGGGGACACCTTAGACTTATATTACATCTTTTGAAAAGACGTTCTACGGCACCTTTAATACTAGTTACGGAATAAATATTAATGAACATCTGAAGGTATGTTGAAAGATACAGTACAACTTACTGAAACGTATAACATCTTGTATAATCGCTCAATCAGCGTTTCAGCGACGGAAAAACATCAATAATACTGCTTGTAAACACTGTGTCATGTAGCATTTACCTCAGGCGAGTCCACAGCTTGTTAGTTCACCAGAGAACTAACAATATTTAACTCTTTCGCTAAATATATACACTATATTAGCCTATATATTAATTATATTTTACCTAACTTGTTAGTGAGGTCTTAATTATTTAATGTATGTTTAGATAAATCTGTCATGAAAATGACAGCCACTGCATAAATTATTATATTTCAACAACGAATTGGAGTAAAAACATAATTTTATAATTAGATTTAGAAATTAACGCAAAAATGGTGCAGTTATGTGCAGTTTACAAGTTTGTTGAGTGTTGATTATTATATCGAAAAATAATTAGCAACTGAATTTAGGCTAATAGCTTGGGCTCTGAACATTTATTATTATAGTAATGTTCAAGTAAGGGCTCCCTATATAGTACAGCATTAGCAGAGATAATAATTTTTTATGCTTAAGGTGAGATACAGTACTACAGGTTAAAACACTTTTTTCAATTTTGAAATGTTGGGCTTTTTGGCGTGTTTTTTCAGACTAGTGGTAAGAAAACATCCAAAATCCACCTTTAAGCATTTATTTTTGGCACTTTTTCTACTTGTGTCTATAGATTTCCTATATATAGGCCGTTTTCTCAAAATAAGCCATGTATCTCCACAGCCATGTATAAGCACTTATATTTATACCAAACTTTAAAGTTTTATTCCTATCTTTATTCTGAAGGTTTTTACCGACGGATTTGTACATATATAATTTGCCAGATTATATACAACTTTTTATTTCAAAGAAAAATCATGACATTTTTTTTTTTTTTTTTCTGGCTGTTGACAGTATTTTCTGAATTAAGGAGTTATAAAAAGAGATATCACCTCTGTAAAAACCTTTGACTCTAATATGTCTAAAAAATGAAACAAGAATTCTGAACCTGATTTCATCCAATGTTCAAGAAATTTATGCAAATTAGTGCATTTTTTAAGTAAATAATGCCTCACTTGCATATTTAAACAACTGAACATTTTAGATACAAAAAACATTTGGAATTATTATAGTGATCAATCCACTGGGGAAGTATGGTGATAACTATTTTTTTTTTTTTACCTTATTCACCTGCAGTGTCTTTTGAAGAAACTTTTAATTATATTTGAATTCATTTAAAGACAGAGAGAATTTGTTCAATAATTGTTTAATAAAAAAAGCAATTTTGTTTAGTTTTCTCCCCTGCTGTACCAAACCGAACCGAACCATGACTTTAAAACCAAGGTATGAACTGAACCGTCAGTTTTGTGCATCGTTACACCCCTATTTCTTATGCAGTCGCTTTCGTTTGCCCAACTAGGCCTTGGATAAAAATGTCTCTCTGGAAAATGTATAGTATTAGATATGAAGTAATGAAATGTAGAGTAATACAAAGCTGAAGGAATTCAAAGCAGAAACAATGTACCAGTGAAATAGTCTCTAATCATGTAAATGACACCCAGGCTATATGAAAAACATCTCCTCAGTTAATAACAGTGTGTGAAAGGTCAGCGTCACTGATATCACGTGCAAACAGAACAAGGAAAGAAAGAGCACTATTTTTTCCAACCACAAATGTCATCTCTCTGATCTCTCCTACATTTGAGTTTGCCCTCAAATGTACAACACTGTGCACATGGGGGCTCTTTTTAACAGAAAGGAGGTCCTGCCCACACAGGGTGCGATATTTTAGCATCTTATTTACTATCTGTGTTAATATACACTACTGTTCAAAGGCTTGGGGTCAGTAAGATTTTTTTTTTTGTGAAGAAATGAATACTTTTTGATCAGCAAGGACACATTAAATGGATCAAATGTGACAGTAAATATTTTTATTTCAAACAAATGCTGTTCTTTTGAACTTTCAATTCATCAAAGAATCTCGACAAAAAATGTACCACACTTTCCACAAAATATTAAGCAGCAACACTGATAGAGTGCATATTAGAATGGATTCTGAAGGATCGTGTGACACTGTAAACTGGAGTAATGATGCTGAAAAATCAGCTTTGCCCACTTTTTTTTAAAATTATAATAATGTTTCACAATATTACTCTTTTTGCTGTATCTAATAAATGCACTAAACTCTTACCGACCCCAAACTTATATGATAAATTTCATACAAAAACAAACTTGCTTGCTTTTAATCTGTCTCTCCCGTTTTGATTGATTGATTAATTGCTTAAAATATATTGTTTTGTACTTTGATGCTGAGGAGCTTGATTGAGGCCGGTGAAATGACAGTCTTAAGACTCCTCAGTCTCCGTCTGTCAATGTTGGTAGTGTTGAAACAACTGTGGCATCCAGTTCTGCCATGTCCCCCTCCTTTTCCTTTGTGCGTTTGAAGTGCTATAAACAAAGGGGAGTCCACATCACTTGTATAATAGCCCACAGTGTTACAAAGGGCCCAATACGTTATCTTGACAGCGGTGGGAGAATCTTTTTGTCTGAGTATGTACTGTTGTCAAGCACACACTGGCTCAAAGTAACCGCTCCGCTCTGCGGGAAAGCTGCTTCTTCCTCTGCTGTATTACACGCCTGCTGCCGTGCACTAGGTGAAATAGCCATCTCTACCTGAGTCCTTTAGCATGATTTGCCCCATACCTTTAGAAACAATCTCTCGCTAATGTTGTAGACTCTGTATGACTTGTCTGCTGTGTATCTTTGGCTAAACTCCACGTCCATGAGGCATGAACAGGCTTTTAGAGCAGCTCTGTCCTATTTATTTTTCTTTCTTTTTTGTTCAATTTTGTGATGATGGTCATATTTGCACAGATTGTGATCCTGGTGAACTTGTCCTAACATAAACAGGTGATAAAGTGATTTCCGGCCAAATCGAGAGGTCAAAATATGATTGAAATAGATAACATTTTAAATCCAATAGCCACAAGAGCTATTGCTTTTTATAAATGGATAAGACAAGTGATTTGATAGCATTATGGTTGTATGGGACATTACCAGGGACAAATGACCAGTAAGAGGATTTTGACTGCATGAACCTGTGACCATCTCTAGAGATTAATATAGACAGGGTGATTGCTGTAAGTCACAGGACATGGGTAGTTGACGCATAATGTGTCCAGCCCTTTTTTTTTTTTTTTTATCAACATCAAAAATTCTGTGTGTGTGTGTGTATATATATATATATATATATATATATATATATATATATATATATATATAAACCTACATTTATGTTCTGTAACTGTTCATCATTTAATCTTTTCATCACTTTTAATCATCTCTTTTTATATTCACTGTTGGTCTGACAAATTTTAACGAAAAAGTATATACTTTGTGTGTGTGTACATATACTGTATGTATGTATTGAGCTTTTTTTTTACACTAGAAGTTTGAGGAACATTTTTTTTATTAAAAATTGTAAATTCAACATGTGTGTGTGTGTGTGTAGACCTATATATATATATATATATATATATATATATATATATATATATATATATATATATATATATATATATAAATATACATACATATATATATATATATATACATACATATATACACACACACACTCCCGTTCAAAGGTTTGTTTAATGTTAGTACGTTATTTTATTTTTTTTAATAATAATAAGACTCTTATGCTCAACAAGGATTTTCATTTGCATTTTCTGTCATGACAATGCAGTAAAAACTGTAATATTGTAAGATATTATTACAGTTTCAAATAGCTGTTTTATATTTGAATATATTTTAAAATGTAATTTATTCTACAGCCTGTATGTCATGCTGTTACTAGTGTATCCACTAGGGGAGCTGTACTCCTCAGTTGAGATCTTGATTGTACAAACCCCTTCCACAGGACATTCATATGTTGAAATTACAATTCAGTACTAATCAGAGGACAGTGTAAGTCAGTTTCAGTTAACAATTTGCAGTGCTTAAGATTCATTTTCAAATTCTTCCATCTATGCTATCATTGTACTTTTTTATGACACAGAAGTTACATAAAGAGCAAAGCTTACATTTTATTTAATTTTTATTTCAGTAGTAACGAAAGTAAAAACATAGTGTATTTTCTTTTTATTTCTTTTTATTTTTTTAAGTTTCTCTATCTTCTAGTAGTAAAAAAGGTCAATAATGTGTAGCCTATAGTTAAGCAATTTAAATAACCAGAGAAACCTAATGTATGTCTTTTGCATACATACAACAGATGTTTTAAACTGCTTTTTAAGTCCCGCTGTGATGCGATTTTGTCTTTCATCACTCTGCTTCACTTCTCCCACCCCTCGTCTCTCCTGCTCACACAAGAATTTTCTCAGTATGTACATTTACACACTTAAATAAATAAATAAACGTATAGTGTAAGCCAAGACAATCCTATGTTGGTCTAAACATGAGAATTCATCCATTCAAGCATTAAATGCTGGTGCGAAGAAAGCAGGCAGAAGAGATAAGGACCCCACTGCTCTCCAAGACTCAAACTGACAAAAGAGGGCAGTATGATGACATTGACAAAGTGGACAAAGTTTTAATCTTTGATTCCTTGCCAGTCACTGGAGTGGCTCTCTGTTTGTGTTTGCAAGTATGTGTGCATCTATATAAGCAGGGTGTTTTGTTTGAGCATAGAATGTCGATGAAAAGAACGGCAATGAAAAGTGGATACTTCAAAAGATGAGAGGCAACATCAAGGACTTACTTTATGCTGTTATTCATAGTGTATAGCCAAGATCAAATGTTTATTGAACACTGAGATAACAGCACCTTCCATATTTAGCCGTTGTTAGCATTGCCTTCATTTTGTGTATTTTCCACACAAATTTGAAAAGTCAAAATTAAAATAAAACACCTGTAGGTTAACAGCAGGCCTTCGTAGATGAAAATAATGATGGTTATTGAATAAAATACAGTGAAATCTGTGAAAAGTCTGGATACATGTCATTGATTCAACTAAACTGTCAACATTTAAGTGAATTATGTAGTGATATAGAACCTGTCAAAGGTTTGGAAACATTTTTTTATTCATTCATTCAACTAAACTAAGGGAATTATGTAGTGATGTAGTGAACTAAGGAATGATGTAGTGATATAGAACCTGTCAAAGGTTTGGAAACATTATTTTTTTCATTCATTCATTCATTCATTCATTCATTCATTCATTCATTCATTCATTCAACTAAACTAAGGTCAAAATTTAAAGGGTTAGTTCACCCAAAAATGAAAATTCTGTCATTTATTACTCACCCTCATGCCGTTCCACACCCGTAAAACCTTCATTAATCTTTGGAACAGAAATTAAGATATTTTGGTTGAAATCCGATGGCTCAGTGAGGCCTCCATAGCCAGCAATGACATTTCCTCTCTCAAGATCCATAAAGGTACTAAAAACTAAAAAAGGTATTTAAATCAGTTCATGTGAGCACAGTGGTTCAATATTAATATTATAAAGCGACGAGAATATTTTTGGAGTGCCAAAAAACCCCAAAATAATGACTTATATAGTGATGGCCGATTTCAAAAACACTGCTTCAGGAAGCATCGGAGAATAATGAATCAGCGTGTCGAATCAGTGTGTCGAATCTGCAGTTCGGAGCGCCAAAGTCACGTGATTTCAGCAGTTTGACCTGAGTTTGACACGCGATCCAAATCATGATTCGGCACGCTGATTCATAACGCTCCAAAGCTTCCTGAAGCAGTGTTTTGAAATTGGCCATCACTAAAAAAGTCGTTATTTTGTTTTTTTGCTGCACCAAAAATATTCTTCGTCACTTTAGAATATTAATATTGAACCACTGTACTCGGAGCGTTATGAATCTTTTGTGTCGAATCAGCGGTTCGGAGCGCCAAAGTCACGTGATTTCAGCAGTTTGGCGGTTTGACACGCGAACCGAATCATGATTCAACACAAAAGATTCATAACGCTCCGAATCCTCATGAAGCAGTGTTTTGAAATCGGCCATCACTTTATAAATAGTTATTTTGGTTTTTTTTGGCGCACCAAAAATATTCTCATCACTTTATAATATTAATATTGAGCCACTGTACTCACATGAACTGATTTAAATATGTTTTTAGTACCTTTATGGATCTTGAGAGAGGAAATTACATTGCTAGCTATGAAGGCCTCACTGAACCATCGGATTTCAACCAAAATATCTTAATTTGTGTTCCGAAGATTAACGAAGATCTTACGGGTGTGGAACGGCATGAGGATGAGTAATTAATGACAGAATTTTCATTTTGGGGTGAACTAACCCTTTAAGGGAATGATGTAGTGATATAGAACCTGTCAAAAGTTTGGAAACATTATTTTTTTCATTCATTCATTCAACTAAGGTCAACATTTAAGGGAATTATGTAGTGATATAGAACCTGTCAAAGGTTTGGAAACATTTCTTTATTCATTCATTCATTGAACTTAACTAAGGTCAACATTTAAGGGAATTGTATGTGAAATGTAGTGATACAGGACCTGTCAAAATGTGAAAACATTATTATTAGTATTAATTGTTTGTTGTTGTTTTTGAAAGAAGTCTCTTTTGCTCACCAAGGCTGCATTTATTTAATCAAAAATACAGTAAAAAGAGTAAAATTGTGTAATATTATTACAAATGAAAAGAACTGTTTTCTATTTTAATATATTTTAAAATATAATTTATTCCATTGACGCAAAGCTGAATTTTTATCATAATCACTCGTCTTCAGTGTCACATGATCGTTTAGAAATCATTCTAATATGCTGATTTGGTGCTCAAGAAACATTTATTACTATTGTGTAAAGAAATTTATATGTAGACAATTTATATTTGTTGATAAAACAAACATATGTGGCAAAAATAATAATAATAATAAAAAAATAACTAAGAGATTTATAGAAAGGATTCTTTTCCCAGCTACATTTGAACAAAATATTATTTTGGAATTTTGGTTTTTGGAAGATAAAATTAATAAAATATGTTGATTTGCAGCAGTTTTAAATGAGATGAACAAGTTATTAAGTCGAGTGTAATTAAGATGTTGACTTTTGAATCCGTCAACTTCCCCATGTGACAACTATACAAATCTTATGATATGTTTAAGAATACTCTCTCTCTCTCTCTATGAGTAAGTAACTGGTGTTACAGTATATGGCAATGATATTGTGATTGGATGTTGTTGCCAGAGCTTAATGCCAGCTCTCTCTCATGGTGCCAAACATTCTTCAGATTTCATTAGGTGAAAGCACATTCGCAAATGGCATATTATGTCACGTAGGATGTGATTCCTGCTCAGATTAACTTATGATCCATCAGGAATCCACACAATCGAATGCCAAATCATGATGCAACATTTTCCAATCAAAATAAAATATGTTCAGCCATCAGGAGGTTCTCGTAGTTTTGGATGCGTCACACACCCTTAAAGGTTTCTCTTTTGCTCAGTCATTCCCTTTCTATACCTGCGGGTGCTGACGCTCTTGTTGTTTGACCTGTCAGAAAGACGTATGTCTGACACTTACGTCCACACCTCTGTTGAGTTATGTCTGGTGAAATCCACTTACTCAGTTTATTTCCTGCTGATGCTTCAGGATTCATGGAAATTGTTTGCAGATACTTGGTTGTGCAATGAAAAGTAGAGTTTGCAAAATAGAACGATTGCAAAGACCATGACATTTTTTGTGCATCTGGGTCAATGACATAACACTTATCTGATTTTTCAAAAATACATTTAAAAATGCAATTCATACAGTAGATACAATTCTAACACGTTTGTACTTTTTTTTCAGGTTGTAAAATGAAATTAGATTTGAATTAAGTTATTTTTATGAGCTTTTATGAATTATTCACATACTTTTACCTTGAAAAATATTTTTAATAACTTTCACGACTTAAACCCTGAAACATGTGAGTACAAGGAAAATTGTATAGCATTTTCAAGAAAGGTTTGATGACTCAATTGAGTCATTAAATTGAAAATGGCATAAAAATGTTTTGAAACCATTTGTAACCTTAAGTTGAACACAAAGAGCATATTTCTAAGAACTGTTTTTAAACTAGATTCTTCCTTCCTTTAAAAAAATAGAGGTTCTTATATATCATTGACCCATTCCTCTGTTATAGTTGTTAATTATTTAGATTTCAAATTATTACCTATTCATAACAACTGAATGTTGAGTTGATTTTTTATGTTGATCATTGTCACACACAGGACAGGATGTAAAATAGATATGAATTTCACTTACAGTACGTTTATGCAATATGAATTTCACCAGATCTCTTTTGTCTGAAAGGGTTTTTAAAGCAAAGGTTCATTGGGACCTGGGAGGAGGCCTGAGGTAATACATCACATTGCTTTTAAAGTAGCCATCAACCAGTGGGCGAGGGCCAAATTAAGCAATGTTCGCTGTCCGTGAACAGGGACTCACTTTCAACCCGACCCTAAAAAACCTTGTGAAGTGAATCAGCTTAATTGAATTCTGCAGTCCCGCTTTTCCGAGGCCCAAAAGAGAGATTGTGAATTTTGTGTTGATGCAAAGCCCAAATGATTTTCGCTCCATTTTCTGCGGCTGATTTTCTTTTCCAGAAACGTCTCATAGTAAAGGGGATTTCAGAAATCATAATCCGACTTAAGTTAAGAGTATTCTTTCACTAATTCATGAAATATATGAACACTCTATATCTTCAATTAAGAGGATTGAAAGATAAGTGTGGAAATGGGAATTGACTGGAAATTGGATGTTTTGGGGCTAATCTGCAGTTTGCGAGCAGGTTGAGGACTATGAAACAGATTACGAGAGCACATATCTTAGATATCACATACCTGGAGTGCGTGTGGATACTCGCGAATGTCTCTTTCTCGACGATATAGGACACGGAATGTGCTGATGTGATTCAAATTATTCCTACAAATTAACATACACATGCAAATGAGGATTTAATTAATTGCAAAATGCATTTTGATTAAATACTCAAAACGTCATGATTCTAATCTTTACAAAACTTTTAATTAATTTTGCTAGTTAAACCTCATCAACACTTCCAATGGAGCTTAATTAGAATCTAGCCTCCCCCTTATAATTTAAAGCAGGAAAATCAAAAATTAGCCATTGTTATCACATATGTAATGCTACCAGTAAGAAAGATGGAGTCGTTGATAAATTAGCAGGGTCCTGATTTTCGCTTGCCAGTGAAATAATAGTGCTAATTGGCAGATACTCCAATATTGATTAAATGAGGCACACAACACTCATTTCATTAAGTCGTTCTGATACCATAATTCAGATCACTCTCTTTGTGTATCTCATCGCCTCAGGATTAACAATTCAATAAGACGCAAGACTGGAAACTAATGGCCAAAATAAACATCCAAATTAAGCTCCGATGATCACTTCAAAAGGACCGCTGTTTTCCTACACGGCGAGTTCACCAAAAGTTGGAAATAATTGCCCGCCGTGAGTTTCCCACAGTACAGTCCACGTTTTTTTCCTTGGGTGTGTCAGCTTGCGCTGGAAGAGAGGGTGAATATTAAAACGTGTGCACCTGAGTTGTGGCTGCTGTCAGAGTATCTCGCCTTTCATCACGGTGGGAGCAGGTAACGCGAAGATTTTTAAGATTGCCTTTTCAAAGCCTTCAAACTTTCCTCCTCTCCAGTGGAAGTCCACTAAAGAGTCTAAGGAGGCTTACGGGGGATAATTCCTTCCGAGGTGCTGGAGGTGAGATAACCAATTACACATGATCACTTTTGACTTCTCTAATCTCCAGCCTGTATCTCTGGATTTCACTCATATGAACCCCACAAACCCTCTCAAATCAGACATCTCAGCCTTTGTTATTCTAATATTTCAGCTTGACTTCAACACTTCAGTCAAACAGTTAAGTACCATCCCAACGGGCATGGGTTTCTCTGGCTCCAAGAGAAATTTGACCTGTGGCTCTGAATTACAGCATTCTTAGCTAAGCTTTTAGCACCAACACTTGTCCACAATGCAAAATGAGCGGTTCGCTTAACTGTTTCAAATTGATTGATTGAATGATTTAAATAATATGGAATTCTGTATCTCTGCCAAGCCATTTAGTTTTATTTTGCAATGATTTCGAAAGTAATTATCATTCAGCGATATTCATTTTCCTCTTTTGCCACTCTAAACCTTCCTTTTCACATTCTCTCCAATTCTAACTCACCTCTCCTGTCCTTTTCTATATATGCAGTGTAAGAATGCAATCTTTGTGTTTGCTTGAATGGTGAACCCCGAGGCAGTCCAAATCTGAGAGTAGTACTACTGGCTATTCCTTGTTATTCTCTCATCCCGCCCTTGAAGTTTTACATTAAACTTTTTTTTTTTTTTTTTTTTTTCAAAGCCATTTTAGATACCAGGAAGGCTAGATTTATATAAAAGCCATTGCTCACAAAATAAAGGGTTGTGCTTCACAGATACAGAGGTTGACACTTGAGAAAGCTGCCAGGTCATGTGCATTGATGATGCTTGGGAAGATAAAACATTGAAATATCTCTTAATCTTGTATCAAATTTAGGTATACGATACATTGCAGCTTTTTTTCTTTCCATCTTTTCAGTTCTGGGAGTAATATTAAAGGGGACCTATTATGCAAAATTCACTTTTACATGGTGTTTGAACATAAATGTTTGTTGGCAGTGTTTGTTGGTGACACAACCACCCTATAATGATAAAAATCTACCCACTTTTTATAAATCCCCATAAATCACAAGCAGTGTCTCAGAATAAGCCGTAAGACCTTTGTTAATCTTCAGAACACAAATTAAGATATTTTTGTTGAAATCCAATGGCTCAGTGAGGCCTGCATAGGGAGCAATGACATTTCCTCTCTCAAGATCCATAAAGGTACTAAAAACTATTTAAATCAGTTCATGTGAGTACAGTGGTTCAATATTAATATTATAAAGTGACGAGAATATTTTTGGTGCGCCAAAAAAAACAAAATAACTATTTATAAAGTGATGGCCGATTTGCAAAACACTGCTTCATGAGAATTTCGGAGCGTTATGAATCTTTTGTGTTGAATCATGATTCGGTTCGCGTGTCAAACCGCCAAACTGCTGAAATCACGTGACTTTGGCGCTTTGAACCGCTGATTCGACACAAAAGATTCATAACGCTCAGAATCTTCATGAAGCAGTGTTTTGAAATCGGCCATCACTATATAAGTTATTTATAAGTTATTATTTTGTTTTTTTTGGCGCACCAAAAATATTCTCGTCGCTTTATAATATTCAATATCGAACTAAGCTACTAAAGTTATTCAGTCAAGAGCAGTGAGTAATTTTATGTTTTTCTTTTGCTTTTTGGTTCATATTAACAGCATATACAGCAGTAGGAATTGAATATTACACAATTTCTTTCCCTGCTGTTTGTTCACAGACATAACCGACTGTGTGAACTTTGTGTTTTTTTTTATATAACCTTGTATGTATTTGACAATTTAAGCGCAATAAGACGTGAAAGAGAGCTTAATATTCACTCTTAATACTGACGGGACGCGCCGTCTGACATCCAGCTTTCTGTGCGCTCAGAAAAGTTTAGACTGATTGGCTTTAAAACTCATGCAGATAATAAACTTAGCATACAACATGGTATAGTATAAATGATCTGTGGGGTATTTTGAGCTGAAACTTCACAGACACATTCTGGGGACACCTGAGACTTATATTACATCTTGTAAAAAGGGACATAATAGGTCCCCTTTAAACAGTGTGAATGTCAGAAATGTCAGGCATGCTAGTAGCTACTATTTGAACCCACAATACACAAATACACATATACACATTTCTAATATAACATACAGTATATGTTCTGTGTCATTTAGGTAAAGCTGAGGCAAAATGAGTGACCACCTCTCCAGCATCATGTAATTATAGGCATATTTTGAGGGGAACTTGATCTACTGAAGGTGAGATTGTACTCCTGTCACAAATACACATGGACTAGTTGAACTAATTGGAGTGTTTGATTTGCAGGAAATGATTTGATGTAGCATGCAAAGCTTCTGAAAACCTCTTCCTGTTATTACAAGAAGAGGCTAGGTTGCTATGACAAAATAGCACAAATTCGACCAAAAAAAGTCTATAAATTAAAAACTCTGGGTGCAGTTACTACACTGGTGTATGCAGACATCCCACCTTTGACGGAAGGTCCAGGACTCTCCCGCATATTGATAGGAGCTCCCTGACGCCCACAAATAATAGTAGACATATTATATTATGTAGTAATATTGTTTCCTTCTTTCTTCTTCTTCTTTTTTCGATTGATGCCACCTCCCTGAAATTAGTTTTTGCAGGGTGGGATGTCTGAGTATGGGCTGTCTGGTAACATTTGAAAGACTAAGAGGCCGCCTTTTGGAACGATTATAGGATATACTGTATATCGCTTTATGTGAGTAAAGTAGTTAAATAATTACAAACAGGCAGTGTCTGAATGCAAACAAATGTACTGAAACTGGAAACAAATGTTTCATTTGTTTTATAAATCAGAATCATTCATCCGTTGAACAGCCGAGTTAGCATGTATCTCTATGTCCAGGGCTGTACATATAATGTGACACACATGCTACGATAAAATCGGTCTTTGCGATTTTAAATTTGTAATTTGTAATTTGTAAATTTACCACAGTAGCACGTGTGCGATACAGTTTTACGTGTGTGAGACAGAGCCTCTTGTTTGTGTGAAGAGTTTGTTGTGTGCATGTGTGTGAAGTTTACCTAGGGCTGCATGATTAACTGAAATTAAACCGAAATCGTGATTTGGCTTTTAAAAATCGTGACGTTTTAATCAAACAAGTATATGCGCAGCGTGTTTCATGGTGGAGTGCAGTACTGTGATCAGAGTGGATCGATCGATTCTCAGTAAATGCTGCCCCATCTCTGCAAGCGCTGTGAGTTTGAGTCACTTACGGTATAACATGCATTTGAAAAAGCAACACGCGCCAAATATCTTAGAAAATAATTTTGTGTGCCCTGTAGGCAACATTTATGTCCTTTGTCAGTCACATGTCTGTTTAAGTGATGAACTGCACTACTTGTGGTTGTTTTTAGAGATAAGAACAGACATTTCATACTTGTGCTACAATTGCGTGGCCTGTGCTACAAAACTTTCAATCTCTGGAGCACCAGTGCTATATGTGCAAAAAAAATTAGCATACAAGCCTGTCCACTGGAGATATATATATATATATACACAGGTGCTGGTCATACAGTATAATTAGAATATCATCAAAAAGTTGATTTATTTCACTAATTCCATTCAAAAAGTGAAACTTGTATATTATATTCATTCATTACAGACTGATATATTTCAAATGTTTATTTCTTTTAATTTTGATGATTATAACTGACAACTAAGGAAAATTCCAAATTCAGTATCTCAGAAAATTAGAATATTGTGAAAAGGTTCAATATTGAAGACACCTGGTGCCACACTCTAATCAGCTAATTAACTCAAAACACCTGCAGAGGCCTTTAAATGGTCTCTCAGTCTAGTTCTGTAGGCTACACAATCATGGGGAAGACTGCTGACTTGACAGTTGTCCAAAAGACGACCATTGACACCTTGCACAAGGAGGGCAAGACACAAAAGGTCATTGCAAAAGAGGCTGGCTGTTCACAGAGCTCTGTGCCCAAGCATATTAATAGAGAGGCGAAGGGAAGGAAAAGATGTGGTAGAAAAAAAGTGTACAAGCAATAGGGATAACCACACCCTGGAGAGGATTGTGAAACAAAACCCATTCAAAAATGTGGGGGAGATTCACAAAGAGTGGACTGCAGCTGGAGTCAGTGCTTCAAGAACCACTACGCACAGACATATGCAAGACATGGGTTTCAGCTGTCGCATTCCTTGTCAAGCCACTCTTGAACAACAGACAGCATCAGAAGCGTCTCGCCTGGGATAAAGACAAAAAGGACTGGACTGCTGCTGAGTGGTCCAAAGTTATATTCTCTGATGAAAGTAAATTTTGCATTTCCTTTGGAAATCAGGGTCCCAGAGTCTGGAGGAAGAGAGGAGAGGCACACGATCCACGTTGCTTGAGGTCCAGTGTAAAGTTTCCACAGTCAGTGATGGTTTGGGGTGCAATGTCATCTGCTGGTGTTGGTCCACTGTGTTTTCTGAGGTCCAAGGTCAACGCAGCTGTATACCAGGAAGTTTTAGAGCACTTCCTGCTGCTGACCAACTTTATGGAGATGCAGATTTCATTTTCCAACAGGACTTGGCACCTGCACACAGTGCCAAAGCTACAGTACCTGGTTTAAGGACCATGGTATCCCTGTTCTTAATTGGCTAGCAAACTCGCCTGACCTTAACCCCATAGAAAATCTATGGGGTATTGTGAAGAGGAAGATGCGATATGCCAGACCCAACAATGCAGAAGAGCTGAAGGCCACTATCAGAGCAACCTGGGCTCTCATAACACCTGAGCAGTGCCACAGACTGATCGACTCCATGCCACGCCGCATTGCTGCAGTAATTCAGGCAAAAGGAGCCCCAACTAAGTATTGAGTGCTGTACATGCTCATACTTTTCATGTTCATATTTTTCAGTTGGCCAAGATTTCTAAAAATCCTTTCTTTGTATTGGTCTTAAGTAATATTCTAATTTTCTGAGATACTGAATTTGGGATTTTCCTTAGTTGTCAGTTATAATCATCAAAATTAAAAGAAATAAACATTTGAAATATATCAGTCTGCGTGTAATGAATGAATATAATATACAAGTTTCACTTTTTGAATGGAATTAGTGAAATAAATCAACTTTTGATGATATTCTAATTATATGACCAGCACCTGTATGTAGATAGATAGATAGATAGATAGATAGATAGATAGATATGAATTTTCACACTGCGCTTAACCCTGTGTTATCATCGTTCTACCGCTTTAAACCACGGGTAAAGGAGCAATTCACACTTGTAATTTAGAAGCAGGGTTAGCACCGCTTTTTACCCGGGGTTTTGAAACCCAGGGTTAGCGCTTCTGTGGTGTTAACGCCGACAACCAATCGTGTGACTTACATTCACTTGCTTTAAGCAGTCATGGAAACACTGTGCAATGTACATGAACAGTCTTTTCTGCGTATGATAGGAAAAATGTCAAAAGGCGATGGAAAATGTGGCAATTTGAGTAAAGAAGAGACCGTCATTCTTAATTCTTGATATTACAGTCAGCAATGAGGACACACAATGCTAGAGCTGCGGAATTTACGACATTGGGGGTCCTTTAGTTAAAACATTCTTTTATGTATGTGTGTATATATATATATATATATGTGTGTGTATATGTATATATACATATATATAATATACCAGGGTGATGTCACATGGTATTTACAGCTCCTGTGATTGGCTCAAAAATTTCTGTGGTTCCCATTTACAGGGATTGTGCACCAGCCACTGCCATTAAGACGAATGCTAGCAAATCGCTTTCTTCACATATGTATGCATGCATATGTTTTGCGAAGTTATTGGTGTGAAAGGGAAAAAAAAAGGAAAACAAAAATACTTCTTGTGCAACTGTTTTTGGCATACTGGTGACAGCTGTCAAGAATCAACGCCCTAGATTTATTGTCATACTACAAAGATTGCAACACTGCTGAATTAGCACCATGCACATCTCAGGCACAGAATGTTAGCCAGAATTCAAATGAACTAAAAAAGACAAGACAGCCAGGAAAAGAGACAGTTCGAGAGAGAGAGAGAGAGAGAGAGAGAGAGACCGATTTTACCACATTTTCACACAGGCACACGGAACACCCACAACCTTCTGCTCACACTATTTTTAATCAAGCTTCCAACAGCAGTTATGGAAGTATTGTAACACTCCATGGCAGTAACTTTTCTTTTTGGGATCCGCAGCAATCCGCGTTCCTCTCCTCTTCTGTCGTTGGTTCCTTTATTTTCCCTTCATATGCAAACTGCTATGACCACAAAAGTTATGAGCGAGTATATGACTAAATAGGACACAGAGACTTGAGAAATGTCTGTGGTTTGTGGCTTGGAGGAGGTGTGTGAGGTTAGAGATGGAGTGTGTGTGTGTGGATAGGCGAATTGGTGTCCCGGCTTGAAGAGGGAGTTGTGCTTTTAATCAGACACAGATAATGGCTGCCATACGCCCCTGTCGATCTCATTCCACCGACCCCTTTTTTCTCACACGGCACTCGAAAACTTTGTTGGCCAAGCAGCAGCTGCTCATTTTCTCAATATTTAACACATTTTTATAATGGATATATATGCATGGAACTAATCCCTTGACAAGCCTTTGATTGGCTGGCTCTGTAATACTTACAGCCAAAGTTTGTTTTAAGTGGAATAAAAGAAATTCAATCTGTGCATTTGCTGCAGCCGCCGCGGCCCCTGATATATTCGAAGCCTGCGACGACGCGCACCGCCAGGGGTGTGTGTGCACTGTAAGGCTGCCTGGATAGAAATTGAACTGTGCAATAAAGACGTCCCATTATGTAATACCAGTTAGCGGCGTGTTCCCAAATTGATTATGCTCTCCGGCTGTTAATTAAGTTATTATATTCCACTTAATTTGCTGATACTAAATTAGACTTTGACTCTTTGAAGCACATATAGGGTTCGGCAGGGTATGTGACTGAACTTAATGCGTATAAGCGCTACTGGGAGGGGGCTAAAGGAGCAATCAGCCGTATGCTGGATGTCTGGAAGTCTCCGAGCGATGCCTATAAATGTTGACTTCATTAATGATATCTCACAAACTGCTGCAGAGAGTCATATACGTTTACAAAAGGAGAAAAGCGATTAGCAATTCTTTAATCGAGATAAAAGAAGGATTACTGCAATTTGTTCTCAAAGCTCCGAGCCTTTGTGTATTCAAAGACCTTTCGCAAAGAACGGTGGCATACAACTGTTCTTAAAGGGATAGTTTGCTTGAAAGTGATAACTCTTTCATCATTTACTTTCCCTCATGTCGTTCCAAACCTTTGACTATATTTCATCAGTGAAACAAAAATGAATATATTTTAAAAATACAAAGTTCTGTCATGAAACTCTAGATGGCACAGGCTAATAGGTCCTTTAACTCAACCTGCTCGTAATCACATTATTATCTATAGGGCGCAGCTGATTGGTTTCTGCTGTATTCAGTAGCCAATGAGCTCGCTTGCTCAACCTTCAAATACATGAGTAGCATTAGCCTTAGCAGTGCAGCATGCTTTCAGAAACCCTCCACCTTCCCCAGCTCCACCTGTATAGTGCTGCTATGGGTAATTCATGTACGCTATATTGTACAGCAGCAGCATGTCTTACTTGCTCACAGCAGCGTGTCGTGTATGTATTGGCAGTAGCAAGTCCCGTGCTTGCTCTGCAGCAGCAGCATAGTAGATCTATTCCGCCACGACCAAACATATCAACATTGTCATACCCATTACAATGCCAAACACACCGCGAGTTGTCAGGGTAGAATTACATTCAGATTGGAGATGCACTGAAAAAAATAGTGTTGAATTTACATGATTTAATAGTGTACATCGGTCCCACATGAATCAAGTTACACAAATATATTTTGTTAATGTAACTTCAACATGATGAAATTAAGTCATTTTTAAGTGACCCAATTAAGTAGTCTCAAAGTGAATTTTGTGAGGTTCATTGATTCATGATTCATTCATCCAAAACATCCTCTCTTGATCCAGCCATATGCAATGCATGCTGGGAACTAACAAGCACCGCCCATTTTCAGTTAATGGAACAAAATTTATTCATGTAATCCCAAAACAAACGGATTAAGTAAACTTCAATATTAGATATATTTAAGTGGATTGAACACAATGAAATTAAGTTAGGACAAAATGTGTAGGAATTGTGTTGCTTTAGCTCATTTTAATTAAGTAATTTGAACAAGCAGCAAAAATATGTGTGTGGTTAGTGCTTTGGATAAAAGCATCTGCTAAATGTAGCGCACACTGAGGTGAGGTGCTCATACGAGTTTAAATCTGGCTTGCAACTTTTTCCAATCCCTTTGTTGAGATCTAAACAAGGGTTTTGTACAGATGAATTGACTGTTGTCAGTTTAAAGGTTGGTTGGGGCACATTTAAATTGATTTGCTATCTGTATGCATAAATTACTAAAGACTGAGATGCAAGCCATCAGGATGTACAGGCATGCAGGCAAACTTAGATCTATTGTAGTCAGTGACAGACATGGAAAGGTCATGATGAAGAAAACGATAGGTAACAGAACAGGATCGGCCATGCCTTTCCTTGATGAGTGTTTCCGGAGCTTGAAGTTTGGTTTGTGCCAGTAGGCTAAAGATTCAGTTAATAGTACCACTTTGCCTACGTTTAGTTGTGAAATGATTGCAAAGCATTGCATAACAATCTGCCAGATAATATTGCTGTGCCAGAGCTAGAGATGCATCCAGAATCGAACTTTAAGGAAATGAGCGTGAAATGAAACAGCATGTAGTGGCTTTTTTTTTTTTTTTTTCCTGATGTTAACAAGAGGGGAACCAGATGCAGTTTGAGGCCTTTTAGACTTTGATATTTTGGCTTTTTGTTTCCCAGACTGCTAAATAAAACATCCCTTTACCCGCTCAGTGATAAGTTTTGAGCAAAAAATTCATAGCTTTGGACACGCTAATTTAGAACACATCATTTGCAATCAAAGCAACAAAGTGGTTTTGCCACAGAATCAGTGCTTAGGAAACCGCAGCAAACAAACACAGTGAGACCGTCTCAATTTCTGTAAGCCACTAAAACTGGATATGAACCATACCCTCTATATAAATCTTGGTCTATAATTAAAGATATCTAATGTTAGCAGGGTTGTTTTAGTAGTCTAATTATGCTTTTCAATATTTCTGCTGGCTGTTCATCAAAGATAAAATCAAGGATTTTCAGTTTATCTTTGTCTGTTGGATAAATGTTATTTTATTGTACATAATAATTAAATTAATTATATAATCATGAATATGTTATAAGAATATTTCAGTTAGGTAATCATATAATTTATTATATAGCCATATACAGTACAGTCCAAAAGTTTGGAACCACTAAGATTTTTAATGTTTTTAAAAGAAGTTTCGTCTGCTCACCAAGGCTACATTTATTTAATTAAAAATACAGTAAAAAACAGTAATATTGTGAAATATTATTACAATTTAAAATAACTGTGTACTATTTAAATATATTTGACAAAGTAATTTATTCCTGTGATGCAAAGCTGAATTTTCAGCATCGTTACTCCAGTCTTCAGTGTCACATGATCCTTCAGAAATCATTCTAATATGCTGATTTGCTGCTCAATAAACATTTATGATTATTTTCAATGTTGAAAACAGTTGTGTACTTTTTTTTTTTTTCAGGATTCCTTGATGAATAGAAAGTTCAAAAGAACAGCATTTATCTGAAATACAAAGCTTCTGTAGCATTATACACTACCATTCAAAAGTTTGGGGTCAGTAAGAATATTTTTATTTTTATTTTTTTTTAAAGAAATTAAAGAAATTAATACTTTTATTCAGCAAGGATGCATTAAATCAATCAAAAGTGGCAGTAAAGACATTTATAATGTTACAAAAGATTAGATTTCAGATAAACACTGTTCTTTTGAACTTTCTATTCATCAAATAATCCTGAAAAAAAATATTGTACACAAATATTTTGTACAATTGTACACATTAAATGTTTCTTGAGCAGCAGATCAGCATTTTAGAATGATTTCTGAAGGATCATGTGACACTGAAGACTGGAGTAATGATGCTGAAAATTCAGCTTTGCCATCACAGGAATAAATTACTTTGTGAAATATATTCAAATAGAAAACAGTTATTTTAAATTGTAATAATATTTCACAATATTACTGTTTTTACTGTATTTTTAATTAAATAAATGTAGCCTTGGTGAGCAGACGAAACTTCTTTTAAAAACATTAAAAATCTTAGTGGTTCCAAACTTTTGGACTGTACTGTATGTGACCCTGGACCACAAAACCAGTCATAAATCGCACGGGTATATTTGTAGCAATAGCCAACATTACATTGTATGGGTCAAAATGATCGATTTTTCTTTTATGCCAAAAATCATTAGGATATTAAGTAAAGATCATGTTCCATGAAGAATTTTTTTCTAAATTTCCTATCGTAAATATATATAAAAAAATATTTTTCTAAGTGGATATGCATAAGGACTTCAGTTGGACAACTTTAAAGGCGATTTTCTCAATATTTAGATTTTTTTGCACCCTCAGATTTCAGATTTTCAAATAGTTGTATCTCGGCCAAATATTATCATATCCTAACAAACCATACATCAATGGAAAGCTTATTTATTCAGCTTTGATGTTATATAAATGCATGCTCAAATGTATACATTTTCAAATTATGTATAAATCTTAATTTTCTTGTTTTGTGGTCCAGGGTCACATATCATGCATACTAGACCAATTTCTAATTTATTTTTTTTTTTTTCCCCCCACCAACTCCTCAAATTTGCTAAGTTTGGTTTGCTGTGTGAACTCTATGCACACTGTTAGAATAACACAATCAAGTCACCTTTCAGATCAGATTCAAAGTAGTGCATTGTCATTTCTTTACCCGTGTGGTAAGGATTTTGGAAAACAGACCAACATCTTTTATTTTCTTGCTGATATACAAAATCATTTGCCACTTTTTCACCACTTGTCTGTTTTTAACATAGACTTAGTGCAGTCTAAGTCTAGGCTTAGCTGTCGGGGCAGTTGTACTTAATTCCTGGCACTATAAGCAAGCCTGACTCGCCAAGATAGGGCTGGCAACCGAGTAAAAGAGCCCAATGCATCTTTTTACAATTTACAAGAATGTGTCAGCAATAGCCTCTTGGCGGCCATGGCTGGAAATTCAAAATGACAAACTAATGAAAGCATTGTGATCTGTATGGCAGCGAGATCCGTTCGTAAATGTGTCTATTTAAAGCAGCTGTTCTCCGCTCTGATTTGGTAAGAACAGAATGCATCTCAAGTGACATCATACGGTTGGTGTTGATTAATTAGAAAGTTTAAATTGCCTTCTAAGTAAATAGAACTGGCCAAGAAAGATGGTTAATGATCTCTGCATTATAGCCAAAGAGACCATTTGGCTCCAATTAGGTCAGTGAGAGCAGAGAAAGAAATATTATCAGACTGATCTCTCTCTCTCTTTCTCTCTCTCTCTCATCCTTGTGTCTCCTGAACTGGCTGCCAAGGAGCATCTTTGACTCACAGCATGAAATTAAATTTCTATGGTGGCCCAGAGCATCATACAATGAAAGGGACTTTGTGTGAATTTTCATCTCTTGTTCTTGTGCTCTGTCAAAAATTGAATACATACAGACAAAATGAAAGTGTGTCTAAAACCCACTGTAAACCTTCAACATTGTTTTCAAGGTGAAATGGTCACATTCATTCTCAGTGCTGGGGAAAGTTAGTTTTAAAAGTTACTCCTTAAAAAATAACTAATTGCATTAGTTACTTTTTAAGGAAAGTAATGCATTACCTTACTTTTCCTTTACTTTTTCTCATCTGGGTTGGGCTTGCTCGTTTGTTTTTTAATAACAAAAAAGGTTCTAATTTTGGAAAATGTAAAGGCCCTTTCATATCAAAAGTGAAATTGATAAACCTCAGGCTGAAGGAAATGCAAATTCACGCCTGTTCAGTAGAGGGCGCAACTCAAACAAGCCTTCGAGCTGTGCTGCCTTTCTGGATTAAAGAAGAATAGGACACAGGTGAAGAAACTTCAACACTCTTACTTCAGCAATAAAGACAAAAAAATTAAACACAAATATGAGGTTTATCTAAAGTCATTTTTGCTTATTAGTACTGTTGAATGAATTGAATCATCGAAGGTCAGCAGCAAAGCCTTTGGTTAAAGGCACAATATGTTAGATTTTTATATTAAAATATCCAAAAACCACTTGCACAGTGTTATATATTTTGTTCAATTGTGTACTTACATTATCGTAAATGTTTCCAAGAATTTGTAAATTCAGAGAAATTCACAATTTTAAATAGTGCCCGTCCCTCCCTTGTCGCCTGTCAATGACGTAATATCTGTGTTATCCCTGATTTCTGCTTGTGCTGCATAGTAACCATGGCAACAGACGTGAACAGCAGCATAACATCTAGCGGCATGCTGTTGTTGTTTTTTTTTCGTTCAAACATTATGGACCATGGCAAGCAAACTTTGGGACAAAAGGAGAAATAAAACGAGGATCAATATCAGTGTGGCGTTTCCGAGATGGCGATAGCTTTGTGACGAACTTCGACTTGGCACTAAATCTAGTGACATAATCGCTAAATTGGCAACACTGGCACTGCGTTACCTCACAATTTTAATTCGTCAAATGAACTGACCTGCATTAGTAGTATTTCAGCACTTGTGGGTAATTCGGTAGAATGAAATGTCCTCATTCCTTTATATCCCCTGGGATTCGCGTGTGGCACTGATATCTGTTTCTCATTAGCAATCGCGCCCATGATTCTTGGCCACACCCTGCTTCATACCACAGTCATGTTAAAAACATGAATGCATTCACTCATCCTTTAACATTATTTCCCCATAAATATTATTAGATTCATCGGCATGACAACAAGTTCCATGATTCCACACTCATTCACTGCGTCATCAATCTACGCCTTTGTTATTGTTTTTAAGAGTTTAGCGACCCCTAGTGGTGAAAAAATACATATTGTGCCTTTAATATAGAGAGATTAAATACATAAAGTATATTTATGTAATTCAACATATTCAATTGTTGCAGGTTATTCATTTTGAGAAATACTTAATGTTTTGTGAAAGTGAGATGAGTAAATGCATGTCCAAATTAGCCTAGATCTACAATAACCATAATCATGTTTACACAGCGCACACAACACCTCTGCATTATTCCCGATTTCTCTCAAAATGGGGACAAGAGAGCTGTCAATACATGGGAAAACAAAGTAACTTGCGTTGCTTATTTAAAAAAGTACTGTAACTGATATTTTGTTGTAAATTTAAAAGTAATGCATTACTTGAAAAAAGTAATCTGATTACGTAACTCGTGTTGCTTATAATGTTTTAAAATTAATAAAATTATTTTTATTTTATTTTGAATGTCAAAGGAAAAAGATGCTCACAGAGTGTGTAGTTACAACATCTACCAACAGGGGCTAACTGATCTATGCTAACCAGCCTTTCCTCTGCTCCTAAAGGAATAGTTCACCCAAAAATTAAAATTCTGTCATTAAGTACTTACCCTCATGTTGTTTCACACCCATAAGACCTTCATTCATCTTCGGAACACATATTTTTGATGAAATCCAAGAGGATTCTGACTCCTCCATAGACAGCAATTTAACCACCACTTTCAAGGTCCAGATATGTACTAAAGACATTGTTACACACATGACTGCAGTGTTTCATCCTTAATTTTATGAAGCAACAAGAATACTTTTTGTGAGCAAAAACAAAACAAAAATAATGACTTTATCCTCTCTTCCAATACTGAGCTGGCGTTTTGACGTAGAACCTGAAAGCACTGAACATAAACAGCATAAGAGAATGACACAGAAGAGAAGATATTGTCTATTTGGATATTGACTATTTTAATGATGTCTTTAGTACCATTCTGGACTTTGGTGGTTAAATTGCTGTCTATTCACGAGTCAGATATCTCTCGGATTTCTTAAAAAATATCTTAATTTGTGTTTTGAAGATGAACAAAGGCCTTGCAGGTTTGGAATGAGATAAGGGTGAGTAATTAATGACAGAATTTTCATTTGTGGGTGAACTAACCCTTTAAAGTCTGCGTGAAACGGAAACGTTAGTCTTTCCTTCCCTATTGTGACATACGTATATCTGAGTGAAACTGCTTTTCAAAGAAGAAAAAATGTAGGGTGGGTTTTGATTTTGTCCATCAGGAATTGATTGGATGTTTGGATGGTTATGGTTTGCTATTGGTCAATCTCATGTGAGTGACAGTTTGTCCCGCCCTTGCGCCATTAAACACGTCATTAGACAAGAGCAGAAAGGTAGTTACAAGAGGGAGGGGGGAGTTATTTTGAATAAACATTATGAGGGCACATGTAAAGTCAATTCTGAAAATTTTTTCTAAACACGTTATAAATGTTACAAATGTATTGCTGAAACACGTTACAAAGACTGTGAATTGTGTAATGCTGAATTGTGAAGTTAGAGCGTTAAACAGTTTTTCACCAATTCTGTGTTCAGGATTTTTTGGGCGGAGCTAAAACGGGGGTCCGATGACGCACTGGAGCCCTCGAGCATGGCCTCGCCCCTAGAATTATATAACTGTCGATGACGCACCAAGCGTGGCCCCGCCCCTAACGCTACAGCGGTTCACTCGCTCAATCTCGAGTGTCATTTGTCATGCAAATGCATGTGTCATGGTTGTTATATTATACAATAGAGCTCCTTCTCCTTATTTAAATTTCCTAAAACGACAATATGAAGAAGGGGTGGATTCATTTTGTCTCTTAACCGGATAGTTTTACAAACTTTAATCAGACAGCTGGGATTCACTGATAATCCGCTGTTTTTGGTGAATGGGGCTAAACAGTGTCTCTCCCGTCCCGGCCTTCATCCTCCCGTCTCGTGGCGCCAACATCTGTCGACAACAGTCCGTCGTGCCCACCAATGAGTGTAAGTTGCCGTGTGTGCTTATGTTACAATTAGTAGGTAGTCTACAGTAACTCTACTAAAATTTGCAGCCCTCTAACGTGATTCTTTTCTTTATATTCATCAGTATGTTTTCGCTCATTAGACAAGTCAGTTGAGGCTGCAGCTCTCGCGAGTGGGAGTGGTTTCAACGCCGACAGCGGACACACCCCCAGCGTTTGAGAGCAGAGAGCGCTGTTTATTTTTTCGAGATTTTGTTATTTAATTTACTTGCCGATTTTTTTTAAATCATTAAAATTTGGCTGGGTGGTTAATAACACATTTTTCTACGCTGTGACAAACTCAGAACACATACTTTAAAATGACTTTACAGGGACTTTAAAATAAAATGATGTGCACGGTTAAATCATTTATAATAAATACTGCAATATTCCATATTTCATGGTGACTTTAAAGGCAGGAACACACCAAGCCGCCGGTCGGCCGTCGGGCAGTTTTTGTTTGTCGGCCAACTAAGTTTTCCGCACCGTTGGCTGAAGTTGGTCCTTGTCAGCTTTTTTTCAGCCGATTCGACACATTGAATCGGCAGTGTAGACGCTGCTAAAGTGTATTACTGCCCTCCACAGGTCAAAGTTTGAACTAATTGTTATATACTTGCACTAGCATATTGTATATGACAATTTAGTTCAAACTTTGACCTGTGGAGGGCAGTAATACACTTAGCAGCGTCTACACTGCCAGAATTCTGACAGAGAAGAAGAAGAAGAGAGCTAGTTCAAGATGAGCATTTATGGTTAAAAGTGTATAATTTTTTATTTTTTTTTTTCTTAGAAAATGACATTGTTTCGCTAGATAAGATCCTTATTTCTCGTCTGGGATCGTGTAGATCCCTTTGAAGCTGCACTGAAACTGTAATTTTGACCTTCAACTGTTTGGAGGCCATTGAAGTCCACTATAAGGAGAATAATCCTGGAATGTTTTCATCAAAAACCTTAATTTCTTTTCGACTGAAGAAAGAGAGACATGTACATCTTGGATGACATGAGGGTGAGTAAATTATCATGAAATTTGAATTTGAAAGTGAACTAATCCTGTAAAGGAACACTGCTATACAACTACATCTGACTTCATTTTTATATAAAATATAAATATCTGAATGAACTCAACATTATGTCTTCAGCAATGGACAGGTAACAGAGCAACATAACATTTGTTTTTATACAGAGTTAATCATACATGGTACACAATCACTAAAAATCCCAGTGACTTTGAAGTAAGTTTCTCCTACTCTCTGAACGCAGTATTACAGCAGTATTGAACAACACCATGGTGTCATGAACCCCATTGTTTCTAGGACACGCTTCTCTGTTCGACTTGGAGGGTCAATCGATCGTTTTGATTCATGTTGTTTTCACTCTGTGATCAAAAAGGCCTCTGACATTACTAAAGGTCACTGGAAAAGGTTTGAACTATACTGATCTGGATTTCAGACATAAAGTGATGACTTTTGGTCAGTTTTCACATCCATCTTTTCCTTATAACTTGGTTTTTATGATATACAAAGCCATCAAAGATACAAAAAGTTACATTTTGTCTCTTTTGGACAAAAAGAGTCTTTAGGAAAAGATTACTTGAGGACTTTTGATCATTTTTCACATTCTTTTTTGTGTGTGACTTCGCTTCTATGATGGACATAGCCATTACAGATACGAAAATTGCCATATTGCATTATGGTTTCAGCTATTTTGTCTCTCTATTACTGAAGATTTTCTCTATAGGTTTAAGCCTGACACCCAACTCTTCAGCAGACAGAGAATGGTGTATATACTTGACGACACATGTGAGCAAGAAGCTTCGTAGCACTCCATCAAGAGTGCTGGGATCGAAGGGAAGTCTAAACGATCCTGCTCCTTCTGTGTCATTAGGGCAGGGAGGAGAACCCCATAAAAGAACTACTGAAATCTCCTTGAAGGAGGAGGAAAAGAAAGGCTGAATATCGATCTGTCTGTCCACGGATATGATACTTAAGCCCAGTACTCAGAGTCAGAGAGCCTAGAGATCCATATCTCAAAGACTTTAATCCATGCTCCTCTCTAGCTAGATTGGCCTTCACCCTAACCTCTTGACAACTGCACGAACAGATCAGGTATGGAAATTTTGCAGTTCTCACATTAGCCTCTCTCTCGCTTTCTCCTTTACTCTTTCACTACTCTGTGTTGTCATATTCATTATGCCACGTGCATTCCTTTACAGAAAATGTGTGACCCCAATAAATGTCCTTGGTACAAAATTCATCAGTTCACATACTGTAATAATAATAATAATAATAATAATAATAAAATGTCTGTTGTCATAATCTCTAATTAAAATGCAATCTAACCTTTGGATTGACGTAATCGGGGCTATGTGGGCAGGAAAAAAAAATTACAATAACATGTTTCTTTCCATTTGTATTCTTAAGACCAATCAAATCCTGATGGATAAACATCCTTCCCAACATTATTTCTCACTTTCATTTAGAAAATAAATTAAATTACAGCAGTTGAAAGCATTTAAATGTCATGTTGTGAATCATGTGTTGCATGTGCTACAGTGGTATTATTTATTAATATTTTGATTTAGCTTTTATTTTTATATTTCCCGTTTTAATTTTAGTTTTAGTAATTTTATGTGATTTTGTCATTTTTATTTATTTTTTTTTTATAAATTTCTATTTAGCTTTTATTTTTGTTTACATTTGTTTTAGTAACTTTAGTACTTATTTTATTTCAATTATTTGCCAACATTTCTCATTTTTGAGGTCTAAGATTTATCTAACTTTATTTCAATTAACAAAAAAAATGCAATCATTATTGTACTATATTTAGGCTGTCCTAATGATTTTGTTCTTTATGATTTGCATGTTTCTTTGTAACAAGTAATTATTTAAGACATTCAAAATCGAATTATATCAAAATATTATATACCTGTGAAGAATCATCTGAATGATTATCATGGTCTTTCACTCTAGGGCCGCTTGTGCTAACTTGGACTTGACTGACCAGATTAAGAGAGGAGGCCAAAGGTCAGATCAATTGTCTGGATGATCAATTGAGTGGATAAGAGACATGATTCTGGACGATTTGACTGACATCTCAGTGCTTCAGATGGTAAATGTGCATAAGCTTTTGTTGTCTGAAGAAGTAAATCTCACATACAGGCAGAAATGCAACCGACGTCCTTATAACAGCACTGTGTCCTCTCTATACTATTGCTGTAAAATCACACCAAGGTTCTCTGTGTGCATGTGTCAGTGTGTAATACAATTCATGTTCTCCCTTGTGATCTTAATCTGCAATAATTTCACCTCCCTGTCTGTTTCCCAGGCTAAAAGCCCAGCAGCCAATGTCCTCCTTGAAATGGCTTGAGAAGTGACCCTGCTGACCTCTGGCTCTGATCTGAATCTGAGATGGGTCTGCTCTAGCTCCTGCTTAAAATTGCGGTGCATATGCTGGGCTGTGTAATGGCCTGGGGGCCCTCCCCAGCTACAAGAGAACAAATGAACAATTCATCATCGGCAGCTGTCCGCCAGGCCCAGGTGACTGCATACAGCCCCCCTTTGACAAAAAAACATGGGGGGCAGCTTTTAATCGGACAAACACTAATTGGATGGCCTGGAAAGATTAGAGGAGCCCCCTGGAGCTACTGTTCTCATCAATAGAGGCATCTTCACGCCTGCCTCGAACACAGACCAGAGCGAACCTCACTCTCCAGACCTCTCAGAGGAGGAAACACCCAATCAAACCACAAATATGACGCCACAGAGGCCATGCACCACATGTGAAATTATATCAAAATAACTTCAATATGTTTTTTATATTGTTGTTTTCCATGAGGTGAATGGGCTTTTCCCAGGAGATACTATCCTCCTGAAATGTTCCACCAAATGTGTGATGGATGGATTCTAAATCTAATTATAAAATTATTTTCGTACTCCAATTCATTTTTGAAATATAATCATTTACACATTTACTGTTATAATTTGTTTTCATAACAAATTTATTTAAACATATACTAAATAATTAAGACATTATTAACAAGTAAAGTAAATATAATGAATATATAAGCTAATATAGTGCATATATTTAGTGAAATTCTCCCCTATCTAGTGAACTGACATGCTGTGGACACTAAATGACTTACCTGAGGTAAATGTGATGCTACGTGAGATATTATTCTCAAGCTGCTTTGTGCTTTTTCTGCAGTTGAAACACTGATTGAGAGATTAGACGTAACCATATCTATGCATACAGATCGTCTGTTCTTCATCTTCCTGTTGCGGCAGTTGGCAAACAGCATTGCATTACCATGCGTGCCCCCTTTTGGATTGGAGTGTGGATCTCCTGTGACTTAGGATACACATACTGATTATTGGCCATCATGCGAGAAAGATACTTTTTGAAAACAGATGATGTAGTTACAACAAATACCAGCAGGAGCTAACAGGTCATGCTAACCAAGGGTGCGTTTCCCAAAAACAATTATGGTTGCAAGTTCCGTTATTACCGACGGAATTAACATTACCAAGTTCAATGGAACTGGCAACCATAGTTGGCTAATGATGCTTTTGGGAAATGCAGCCCAAGAAAGACTTGACCCAGTTGACTCTGAACAGTCTTTACAGTTTATAGTGTCTTTAGATCACAGTACTACATTTACCATGGTTAAAATTCACAAATCCAGAATTGCCTCCCTGTTTTTATATTTAACAACACTGGAAGTTTTAATCATATATGCACTACTAATGTCCCTGGTTTTCATTTCAGAAATCTGGTCACCTTAGTCTTTCAGTGCTCTGCCTTTCATTCTGCGAGCGGGCGAGCGTAATTCTTTGTTCTCACTGCTTTGTGCTGGAATTGAGCCAAGAGCTTAATTTAACGATATGAGTTTCTACATGTGTAATGTGGAGGGTGCAGCACAGATGCTTGGAGTCTCACAATATCCACCCCACACTGAGCAGCCACTCACACATTATGTTTTTGTCTGAACGTAAAGCTTCCAACAGTGAGTTAAATGGAATATTTATGTCTTGGGATTGGGAAAGAATGTCCAAATTAGACGGGAGCTTGAGGAGTCATTTGATCTCTTCTATGATTAGCTGGTGACAATGATATCAATTGCACCCTTCAGCCCTCCTACCTGCGACCTTAATAGGTGAAATCTGCTGTTTTGACTGTCATCTCACCAGTCATCTCACCTCTACCCCTCCTCTTTCTCTACACAACACACATTCACAGAGGCCCTGGCGATTTTCACCTCCAACCCAGCTCATGCTAGTAATCGTTGCTTGACTTTCGCTTTCTTGGAACGTTACCAGACGAGGCCCATACTCATCACCAGTCAGACCTTTCAGAGTAGCTACCAAGTTTAATTTTATTTTTGGGTGAACTATCCCTTTAAACCATTTCTGATCATTAGAAAACGTACTTGTAGGGGGAAAAAGTCTACTGTACCTAGGCCTCTTTCGTTTGCTCCTTTGCTGAAAATGCTGAAATTCCTCCTCTGAAACAGCAAGTATTTTTCAAGCACTTTGCTTCCACAGTATTGCGAACTTGTACATAACATTTAAATAAACATTCTACTGTCAAATAAATAAAACATAACACAGTGTTAATGAACAATTAGCATTAACAGTGTAAAAAAAAATTCTGCATAAAAACACAGCAATGAAATACCTTTAAAAACGCAATAAATTGGACAACTACTGTTCTGCTGGGCTTCAATTTTCCATTCATACACTCAGCAATGAAAACAGACCTTCAATTGAAAAGTTAAGAGATTAATATTAAACTTTTACAACTTCACATGTACAATTAATTTTTGTTAACCTGTTATGGTTAAATTTCTAACAGCAAACAACCTAAATAGCTTACAATTACAATTGCAATTACAAACACACACACACACACACACACACACACACACACACACTTAGGTTGCCAACAGGTGACCGTTGACATCTGACATAAAGATGGAAGAAACAAATTTGTAGAACAATGTAGAACAAAGCTGTAAATTTTACCTCTGAAAGGAGCGGGACTAGCCAGAACCGGGGATGCTACAGAAGAAGAACCTGCCATGCTCGATGCCGTGCATAAAAAAGAGAAGCGTTGATTCCCACTAGAGCTACTGGCAGATGAATACTGAGTCGACGTTCTGATGTAAACATGGAAGCGCTGAACAGCATTCACTACATTAACTGTGTACGAGTCTGACGGGGTAGAGAAGAAGTTATTTTTGTTTTGTTTTGTGCACAAAAAGTATTCTCGTCACTTCATAGCATTAAGGTTGAACCACTGTAGTCACGTTGACTATTTTAATGATGCCTTTAGTACTTTCCTGAACCTTGAATGATAGTAATTATGTTGCTTTCTATTGGGGATAAAAAAATAAATAAAAAAAACTTTAAAAAAACTCTTTGATTTCATCAAAAAAATCAACATGTTCTCCAACCAATACGACTATGTAGGTCGTTTGTCACTTCCCCGAAATACGACCCATAGGAGCGTTTACTAAAGTGGCGCCCCTATCGACAACAGGAACCTTTCATTTTAATGAATTGTTCCCTTTTATCTGCATCATATTTTGGCAGAGCATTGCAATATATAACAATATGCAATCATGTGATCATGCGATCGTGGATTCGGTTCCAGGGAACGCATGTGCTCATATATGTGTATATGCACTATAAATCACTAAGGGTAGGTTTAGGGCTGGGGTGGGTGTAGTAGCTAATAAAAAAAATAATTTTTGCTAAATGGAAATAGGATAAATAGTGTAAAAAGTCCACACATTGCATTTAAATGAACACGCATTTTGATTGGTAACGACAGTCATACGTCATTTCATGACGACAGACGTAACACGACACTGTCATTATTTTTACATCAGCAAGAGGGCGCATGACTTTAAAACGTAAATATAGGTCATAATAAGGTGCTTGAAAAACGACCTATAGGGTCGTTTTTCTTTTTTTTTTTTTTTTTTTTTTTTGAAGGACAGTCTCCAAAAAATATCTTAATTTTTGTTCTGAAGATGAACAAAGGTCTTATGGGTTTGGAACGACATGAGGGTGAATAATAAATGACAGAAATTTCATTTTTGGGTCAACTAATCCTTTAAATTGCACCACCTGAAAAATTCTGCCAATTTTCTCTGTGGACATGTGTAATTCTTTTGCATTCAACTGAAAAAATATTGCCAATAATAATAATTCGTTTGAGATTAACTTTCCCTTTAAGAACAGAATTTGAATTCCTCACAGCCTCATTTTTTCATTTGCACCACATTAAAAATGTCTACTCTGACTTTGATTCTGATTTGCTGTTATAATGTTTAAATGAGCATTTCATTCGTCATATATAGTAGTTCTCCATTGTTTTCTCTAGGCTTCTTTGGTAACACGGCTTCTTTGGTATAGGTGTGATATCATACAGACAGTGGGCCCCTGGGCAAGCCGGCAGCCAAGCTTGTGGTCTCATCATTAGTCCGTGAGCGAGTCCATTTGAGTGCACTTAGCACATTGAGCTGGCCCACTGTTACAGCCCCTCTCATAATTTGCTAACACCTTTGGCTGCAAAGGCGGCTAACTTGCCACTCACCATTTGACTCTCACACTTTAGGACTTGTTTCTATAGCAGAAGTGAGATGATCCATCCTACCCACAGGTGAAGTTTTAATGTGTAATTGTCAGGTTTGAACACAACTGTGCCAGATTAAACAAAAAAGCAGAGAGAGACAGAGAGCGAGCGCAAGAAATGAAAATTCAGTGCACTTTTTAAGGAATTATATCTCTCTTTTTGTCTTGCTCTCAATTTTCAATTTCCAAGTCCTTTATTTATTTATCCTTTATATATATATACACACACACACACCGCAATTAAAAACGTTACGTATTTATACTTTTTTTTTTAATATATTTTCCAATTATTATAATCTCCAAATTAAAACAACAAAGAAACAACATAAAGACAGTAATTTTAAATACTTGTTTAATGGCATCTTTTTATAAATGAAGGCCAGTATCACTGATACTAATACTGCTACTTTTTTTTTTTTTTTTTGGTACAACAGTTCTTTCTGCTTCTCGAATCTGATTGGTCTTTCCAGCCATGCTATAGTCTACCAGTTCTCTTACGGGAACCGTTTCATCATTTGAGTCACTCCGCTTTCAGCATTCTCACAGAGAGTGTCAAGGCGGTCGAGCACACCCACCATATTTTTGTAGATATTACTGTTATTTTGTAACGGAATGTAGTTTTAAGAGGTTTTTTTTAGACAACAATGTAGTTGTTTAGACCTGAAATATGTGACTCATTTTTAACCATAGCGCCTATTTTACAATTTGGTTAGACATTTTCGGATGCGAGCTCCAGGGCGTTAGCGGACGTTCAGTACTCATGTACCCACAGAGAACAGCTTCATCTCGGCCAGTGCTTTGGGGATTTGCCGCAGTCTCTTATAGTGGTTAAACTTGAGATATAATTCATTTTGGGAACATAAAACAGGCATTCTTTTGTCTAATTAATCTATTACTTGTTCCTGAGCAAATCGAATTGGGCTATGTTAAATTTAATAATTTAATATCAAGGCTGTATTTAACTTACATCCTGTAGACAGAGCACTGCTTTTGTACATTAGACTGAATTGTGTTTATGTCCTATTGTAATTTTTATTTAAAATACAATGGAGGGACTCAACATTCCTTCGTGACTAGTTCTAAAGTGATGTTTTCAACATTGATAAGAATAAGAAATATATAAGAAATATAAAAAAAGAAGAATATTAGCATATTAGAATGAATTCTGAAGGATCATGTGACAGCTTTGCAATCACAGAAATAAATTACTTTTTTATATTAAAATAGACATTTTAAATTGTAATAATATTTCACAATATTACTGTTTTATTGTAAATTTGATCAAATAAATGCAGCCTTGGTGAGAATGAAACTTCATTCAAAAACATTTAATTTAATCATATTATTATATATTAATAAATTACATTAAAATGCAATGAATTAGCATAAAAGCTAAACTTTCAGCAAAATATTCACAGACATACAGTATTACTCATTTCTACAGAGAGTGAATGAATATAATTGTTTCTCCATCTCCCTCCCTCCCTTTTTCTTGTTTACGTCTCATCGATAAATGGCCACCACAGATGTGGCTTTTTTTTTCTTTCATCTTTCATGCTCAAAAGAACATGAGACCCATTTGACTACAACCCCCCTGCCCTGAGCCGCTTCAGGCTATACATGAGACAGTCTGGCCAAGCTGAACACACCAGAGCAAAATAATACCCAAAAGCCTCTACTCTAGGGAGTACTCCAGTCTCTCTCCTCTCGGCCTTTCTGCCTTCCAGCTGCAGGGGCCTCCTGTGATCCTGGGCCACTGTCCTGCACCCACGGGGGAAATGAGGGATGCTGGGCCGCGTGCGGCTTTGCTGGAGAGAGTCTATGGGGTTTAAAGTGTGTGTGTGACCGCAGTACGGCTCTATGTTGTGCTCAGTCAAACGATTAAACACAGCTTTTTGTCCACCCACAGCTGCTGCTGTCTGCGTGCCACCTTTCCTCTGTCTGAATTTGTGTTGTTGTGGTTGTTTATGCCCAAGTCCTGTCAGGCGGCCACAGCGCTGCGGTCAACAATCTCCTCCTGGGCTCCCATGGGCCCTCTTTGCACATCTTTCCTTCCTTTAGCCAGCTAGCGACCTTGCGTTCGTGATCATAAGCCTTATTTCCTGAATTTGGTGTTAAAATGATTTATCGATCATTGTATAACTGGATCTGTACGAGATCACATAATTTGCTTTTATATTTGTTATAGTTGCTGATCACAGACTTTTATCGACTTTAAATGAGTGTTGTTTAAGCACCTGGAATGTATTTTAGAAGGGGATCGTCTTCGCAGCACATGGTTTCTCAGTTGTAGCCTTGGCCGAGCCACTGGAGACCATTTTAGGGCTTGATATTCTTAAGCGTATGGATGGGTGTCAATGCATACGACGTATAATTCTTTCAGAGAGCCATTCTTCCTGAAGGTCGGTGAGGCAGGATGGATGCATTCGTTCCCTCTGGGGCTCAGAGGACAGAGAACGGCGTTTGTTCATAGACACAGCTGTTGATTGTTATTGGATGTTGGCTAGCACCAAGGTCTCTGAGAAGCAGAGAGCCAGAACCGGAGAGTATTCGCCGTATTCACTATTGTTGTGCTTAATGGACAGAAAATTACAGACAGGAGCTGCCATGTTCTGCCTTTGTCTCTTGCACACAAAAGAACCAGAAGACAATTTGAGTCTTGAACCGAAGAGACGAGAAATCAGAATCCTTTTCAAAGGATAAGTCACTCAAATACGTTGTTAGAAAGCTTGACCACGTTGGCTACTCTATTCACACTTCTATTCCGTTCTATTGTTTGGTCCGAAGTTTGATTCTTCCTCATTCTCCTACATCCGCTGGTCTGTTTTCACATTGCACTTTTGAATCTGGCGTGTTTGCCTCATCGACGTGAACAAAACAAAAAATAAATAATTGAACTTTTTTTGTATAGCACTTTTAAAGGTCCCGTTCTTCGTGATCCCATGTTTCAAACTTTAGTTAGTGTGTAATGTTGTTGTTAGAGTATAAATAAAATCTGTAAAATTTTAAAGAAAGTTCAATGCCAAGCGAGATATTTTATTTAACAGAAGTCGCCTACATCGAACGGCCAGTTTGGACTACATCCCTCTACTTCCTTCTTTAATGACGTCACTAAAACAGTTTTTTGACTAACCTCCGCCCACAGGAATACACAAGAGTTGCGTTTGTAGAGTGTGTTTGTCGCCATGTCGTCGAAACGCTGTTATTTTCATCCCGCAGTCCAATCACCGGGTCTGATTCCGGCTCAAATTGATAGGGTAAAATTAAAGACATGTTTACAATAACACTGAGCGCGTGCATCTCCACGTTATGGTAAGAGACGTGACCTTTCCGGGCAAGGTTCGCTAAGCTGCTGTCGAATCACAACACAGGAACCGCTGGCACAATCAGAACTCGTTACGTATTTCTGAAGGAGGGACTTCATAGAACAAGGAAGTCATCAGCCCGTTTTTATGACAGTGGAAACAGCGGTATACAGATAAGTAAATTATGTGAAAAGTACTGTGTTTTTTTACACGCGAAACATGAACACATGTTATATTGCACACTATAAACACAATCAAAGCTTCAAAAAAAACACGAAAAACGGGACCTTTAAGCAGTAAAGCACAAAGTACTTCACAAAACATGAAATTAAAAACAACATTAAAAAATAATGAACAAAATAAATTAAATATAAACATGTTTACAAAGGCCATATTGTTATGGCAAGATGACTGGGTCAGAGTGTCTCTGAAACGACAAGGCTTGGTGAGAATTTATCAACAGTGGTTTGAAGAGGGACAAACTACAAACCACAAACTTGTTGGGCGCCCAAGGCTCGTTGATGCACAAAGACAACGGAGGCTATCCTGTCTGGTCCGAGCCAACAGAAGGTCTACTATGGCACAAGTCACACAAGATTTTAATGATGGTTACTGGAGGAATGTGTCACAATACACAATGCATCACACTCTACTGCGTATGGGGCTGCGTAGCTGCAGTCCAATCAGAGTGCCTATGATGATCACTCTCTTCCATCGAAAGCGCCTACAATGGACACGTGAGCGTTCTAACTGGACCTTGGAGCAGTGAAAGAAGATCACCGGGTCCGATGAGTCCCGTTTACTTTCACATCACGTGGACGCTCGTGTACATGTGCGCCATTTACCTGGAGAAGTGATGGCACCAGGGTGCACTGTGGGACGACAATAAGCTAGTGGAGGGAGTGTGATGCTCTGGGCAATGTTCTGTTGGGAAACCATGGGTCCGGCCATTCATGTGGAGGTAAATTTGACATGTGCCACCTACTGTACTGCAGACCACGTACAGCCCTTCATGACAATGGTGTTCCCTGGTGGAAGTGGCCTCTTTCAGCAGGATGATGCACACTGCACACATTGTTCAGGAATGGTTTGAGGGACATGATGAAGAGTTCAAGGTGTTGCCCTGGCCTCCAAATTCTCTGGATCTCAATCCAATTGAGCATCTGTGGGATGTACTGGACCAACAGGTTTGATCCGTGGTGCTTCACCTCACAACCTACAGGACCTGGAGGATCTGCTGCTAACGTCTTGGTGCCAGATACCTGAGGACACCTTCAGGGCTCTTGTAGAGTCCATGCCTCGGCAAGTTGGCGCTGTTTTGGCACCCCGTGGAGGACCAACAGCATATTAAATAGGTGATCATAATATATATTGAATGCTGTTTTTAATTTTATATCTTGTGAAGCACTTAAAAAGTACTTAAAATGCTATTTTTATTTGTATTTTTATTATTAAAAAATAAATAAAAACTGCTACTACTACTACTGCTGCTACTACTACTACTAATTATTATTATTATTATTAGCTTGAAAAGTTGGTCTGGTGTACAGTCATGTGGACAGTACATTTGCAGTTGGTATGAACTCAATGCATTCTATTTTATCGAAGTAATCCGCTATTGATATCATTATTAATTAATATGGTTTTATGTGAGTTTATATGTACACTATTAAAAGTAAAGTTTCTTTATTGGCATCTATGCTTCCATGAAGAATTAATAACATCCATGGAACCTTTCCATTGCACAAAAGGTTCTTTAGATTTTTAAAATGTTCTTCACACTAAGAAAAAAAAAAATGGTTATTTTAAGAACTGATCATGAAAGGTTATTTGGAGAACCATAAAAATGGTGGTTCTATGGTATCGCCATAAAACCCTCTTTTTGAACCTTTACTTTTAAGAGTGTATATTTATTCCACAACTTTATACAAATAACATTCAACTGTACCGGATTTCATATGATCATTACTCAGACACCTTTTCAAGTGGACTAATAAGTGGGTAATAGAATAAATTGGTAATAGAATAAATTAGAATCAAGTGGGTAATAAGTTGCTTCTGAATCATTTGCTTCTGCTCTCACTTTGAGGACATTGGATATGACTACCTGGACCTTTATATTATTACTATGCTATTTCAAGTAAATTACCGCCAAACTAGCATCATTATGAATTTTAGAAGCGTCTCCATAAATCTGAACATTCTTAGAGATTATAGGGATTGCTTTCGGTTGCCATTCGTTCTATGAATTATACCCTGTTGTGACAGCGCTATTACAAGAGCTTAAACAATACAGTTCTGCTCGTAGCAAGTGACTAAAACTGCGTCAGTGTTGCATTTCCCCAACGTCTTGCCCCATTCACCCCTTCAACCCTCAAACACCAACCCTTCCACTTCCCCTGAGATGGACTGTTGTTTACAATGTATGAGTGAAATAATATTTCTGAGCTTTGCTGTGGTCTCCCTCTGGAAGGCACCATTACAACAGTAACAGAGGATTAATTAGAGCTTGTCCCCATAGAGACATTTGAGGCTCCAGTCCTGGTCAAAGGGGAAGCATTAGCTAGTCAGCACGAAGGTGGTTGTGGTAAAGCGGATCCCAGGTAATTAATAGGCCTGAGGTGAGGGTAAGTGTGTTATTTATTGGGGTTGGCCTTGAGACATTTTATAGCTTCAGTGAAGGAGGCTTCATTTAATGTTCCTCAGTGTAGTGAGGTTTCAGAGGAAATATATCCAACGCACAGTGTACAGCACCCGAGCTGCCAGTAGAGGGGGCGAGGAAGAGTGCTTTTCCCCTACATATCTGGGAATTAAATCCTTATTATCTGGACACTAACCTTATGTAGTTATGATTATATGCTCTGAAAGCTTGATGTAAATATTCTAAATCTGTAATAAAATTAATTATTCATTGTAGTCACAGTGAGTTGTGATTTAACGTAATGTACTATATAGAGCCCTGTGATTGGACAGAATGTTGAGGCTTAAAGTGGTCATAAGATGCTACTTTAAAAGTTCATTATTTGGATTACTGGGTATAATAGAATAGGTTAACATGATTTAATGTTAAAAAAAACCCATTATTTTTCACATACTGTATGTTATTGCAGCTCCTCCACTCCTAGTCTGTCTGAAACACACTGATTTATATAAAACCCCTCCTTCCGAAAAGCACAGAGTGCTCTGATTGGCCAGCTGACCCAGTGCATTGTGATTGGCCAAACACCTCAAGCCAGTGACGGAAATGTAACGCCCATAACCATAATCATGAGCTTCAGCTTCCAATTTTGTCTTTACTGTCCCACTGTACATATATATAATTAATGTTATATATCTATATTTAAAATCATATAATAATTTAGCAATACACTACTGTTCAAAAGTTTGGGGATGGTAAGATTTTTTAATGTTTTGAAAGAATTCTCTTAATGCTCACCAAGGCTCAATTTATTATCAGTAATATTGTGAAATATTATTACAAAATTATTGTTTTCTGTGTCACATGATCCTTCAGAAATTATGTTGATTTGGATCTCAAGAAACATTTCTTAATATTATCAATGTCGAAAACAGTTGTGCTGCTTAATACTTTTGTGGAAACCATGATACATTTGTATTATTGGATTACATTTCAGGATTATTTGATGAATAGAATTTATTTGAAATATAAATATGTGTTACATTATAAATGTTTTTACTGTTACAAAATCTTAAAAAGGTCTTGTACCTTTGTCTTTTTCTAAAATAGTCTTTTTTTTTTTGCTTCAAATAAAAGTTTGTTTTTTTTTTTTATAGATTTTTAAAAAATCCCTATAGATTATTTATTTCTAATAATAATATTTTGTCATTTAGCTAACGTTTTCATTTAAAAGGTGCAATATGTAAGATTTCTGTCCGCTAGAGGCCTATTCAAAACAAAGGCATAGCTTGATGACAGCAAGTTTGAGCGCGGAATCTTGACATGTGGTCTTCACCTCAACGGATGGTGCAAAAGAATAGGGATAGGATTTGGGAAGAAATCATGTTCATGGATGCAATTATTAACGTTACTGTAGTATGAAGCAGAGCAGGGCCGAGTGTTGTGGAGCTGAACGAGGCCGCTGGAGCGATTGCAGCACACTCCGCGAGCAGCGGGACTTTTATTATGCCACAGTCGCCGGCGCCGCTTCCACTTTTCTGGTCATGAGTATGAGGTAACACAGCTCTGTTTATCATATTAGATACATTTGAGAGTGTTGAAAATTATGTTATAACGTTACTCTGGACATTTGCTCGGTGGCTGCTGTGAGACACTTGTTGCACACTGCAGTAAGATTTTAGAATATCATATTAAATGCTGGATGGCTTGTGTTGATAAATGGCATGCAGTTAATTTTAAAACGTATTATGATGGAGAAAATTCTGTATTACTGTTACTAAAAATAAAGCTGCATCTCCTCACACGTCCCGGAGCCTTAGTTAAAATTGCAAAAATCTTACATATTGGACCTTTAATGTAACATCACTGAGTCCAGTAAATACCTTGTGTATCTTTCTCCAGGTATTACAGACTTTCTCCTTGGCAGCACCCAGTCCTTCTTTACCCAAAGGACACACCCACTTGTCTCTTCAGCAGCAGGAACTAGAAAAAGAGAAACAAAGAAAGAACAAACCAGACATGCAACACTTGTTTGCAGTAGATAACGTTGGTACTATACTCTGCCAAAACACTGTATAGGCCCTCAGCTTAACGGACAGCGCTTTATTTCCACCTCTACTAGTAGTCTCATACATATAAGAGCGCCTGCTGAGTTCAGGGGAAGGCTCACATGACACTGCCTACCCACCATACACCCACAGACAGCCAGACATTCCAGCTACAATGTGAGCGTTTGGATCTGAAGCCATTTTGAAGTCGCCATGCCCGTAATCTATAAAGGGATACGAGAATACGGCCGGGAGGAGGGAGGATTCTGGGATGAAGCGAAGCGTTTCCATATGGACAAGGAGGAGGAATACCTGGAAAAAAGCCACTAATCTTTGGCTGTGAAGTTGAAGAGTTTTTAACGCTAATAAACGCGCCATTGGCAAAGTGCTCGCCATAAGGAGGGCCGGCTACATCAGGCCTGTCTTTCCTCAAGAGGGACGTAGTGTTGTCACATGTGGTCTTAGCTCCTTGGAACGCACTCAAAGACTCACTATTAGGGTAAGAAACTCACTTCCAAACCCTCTGAGACACAAAAAACCCTCAAATTCTTAGGGAAGACTGAAGAAACTGAGGCTTCAAAGGCAAGACGGCTCCTTTTACAGGTTGAAAAAAACTGAGATTAGAACATTCAACTGTCCAATTCTGTAAAAAAGGTAAAGCGATGTGCATCGTCTCGACATTTGGCATTGTGTGTGATGGGCACGGAGTGTTTCAGAGGCAGGTTTGTGCCCCCATCTTGCATAAACAGAGCAGTGGATACGGTCACACCACCAGTCCTACGAGTTTGAGAAATGTCAACATCAGACCCACGGGTTGTTTCGCACTCACATTCGGTGGCCTTCTGTCTTTCCCCTTGCATTTGGCCACAGGATCAGACAGCTAGCGTCGACACATCTCGACTCCGAGAGCCTCAAAATGCCATCTTGTAGCGACATTATCCGACAGTACGGGGCAAAATGAGAAACGGGGAGGAAGAGGAAGACCTGCGTTGATCTGGGATATGTCAGCAGCGCGGCACTGGAGATCCACCTCCTACCCTTTTCCGTCACCGGATTGGACGCAGCGGAAGGGCTCATCTGCTCCCCGGTATCTGCGGCGCATTAAGAGCACAGGGGAGAGAAACTCGGAAATGCTGCCGTGGAGGCGAGGATAAAAGTGTAATAATGTGCATGACGATAGTTCCTTTTCACACCGCTCAAACCGTATTACTAGACCTGTCCTCAAAGGCAAGAAGGAAAAGGACAGTTGGAGAAAGAGTAAATGACAGGGACCAAAAATAGTGGCAAAAGGAGAAACGGTGGGAAGGACAGAACCCGAAGGGGGGTCGTGGGCAAGGCGCGAAGAGATAGAAGCAGAGCGAGAGAGAGCCGGAGTCTTAAAAAAAAAAAACTGTATAAGGTTTGTCAGAGGAACAAAGGAGATAGGATATCCCTAATCCCTGCAATATTAATGTCTAAAATGTCATTAATAAGCTCAGGATTCTGAGCCTGAGACCACACTAGGATGAAGGTACCTGCCAGGGCTTGTCTGACAGGGCCTTGGCTAATGAATGAATATAAAGCTACTCCAATCAATCACACAGGATTTATCTTCGCCCCGAGTATAGGTGAGGTCTGGTATGGGGTGACCACGACTGTCAAGCATGCTGAAGCAGCAGCCAAGAAACTGTCGTGGCATTACAATGAGGCTTGTATTAATGGGCGCTTGTGCTTTTCTGCCATGTGGGGGAGCAAGCGTAAATGTGTGAGTGTGTGTGCCACGCTTTCTGTCCATATTTTAATTTTAGTAAATGAAATGACATCGCTGGGTCATTAGTCGCTTTACCCTGGGCAAATGGAGGCTGATAAATGTTTAGTTAGCCTTGGTTGTCCACGTAATGTCATGTGTTGCCAAAGTGGAATCAATCTTCAAGGTGTTTATGTAAAAAAGTCTGAATTATTTACCTATATCGGTTGTTTTGTCGGAAAATTAGATGTACATTTTAAAATGACATATTCCTGTGATGACAAAGCTGAATTTGCAGCAGCCATGACTCCAATCTCTAAAACTATACTAAAACTAATATATATATATATATATATATATATATATATATATATATATATATATATATATATATATATATATATATACTCTAAAATACGTGTGTGCGCATTATATATATATATATACACAATCATCTTCAACATTTCTCATTTTTGTTTATTTAATTTTGAAGTACTAAATAAGCTAAATAAACTAATAAATTCATAATAAATTTACAGATTTATAGAAACTATACAGTTTTTTTTTAAACTAATAAAAATGATATACACAATGAAATTGCTAAAACTTCAACTAAAATTAAAGTGAAGATAGAAAATATAAAAATAAAATCCAAAATCAAAATATATTAAGTTAACTATATGCTATAAATATAATAACATTGGTCTTCCCGGTCACATGATCCTTCAGACATAGTTTTTAATATGCTGATTTTGTCCTCAAGAAACATTTCTTCATATTTTAATTATTATATTGAAAACAGAATCAATCTTATTGATAAATTAATTTATTTCAAAAAGAATTTTTTTGTAACATTATTAAACATTTTAACATTACACAACCTTACTGTCACTTTTAATCAATTTAATGCTGAATAAAATGTATTTCTTTGAAAAAACAAAACAAAAAAAAAACGCTGACCATAAATGACTAAAAATGAAATATAAATTATAATATTTGATGGCCAAAACAATGGTATTTTTTTGTGGTACTTCTACAGTTTTGCTACAGCATTTTTGTGAAATCTTTTTAATACAAGCAAATTAGTTTTTGATCCACAGTGAAATGCTTCCATAGTAAATGGTCTTGACACACTGAATCTTGCAGCTGTACCCAAAATAGCAATATATAGGCTATATGTCATTCTAAAAAGACTGTTCCCTGTTCTTTAGACTGTAATACACGTCTGTGACAACAGCACAGTCACTAATTACTAGGCTAAAACAGCTAGTTTGGACAGACTGTGAGAGCCCAGCATGCAAAGTAGCTTTTGCTTGTCCAGCAGAAAGGTTACAACGTCCATGTTGCAGAGGTCCAACTAATTACATGTATATTTTCACGTACCAAAGTCATCGTTGTAAATTTCTGCTCTCTGCATCTCACTGTAGTCTCAGCATGTGGTATTGTCCGCTCAGATGACATTTGTTGCAAGCTGTAATATAAACGCTCATTAGAGAGTTAGCCAGGAACGGAGAAACAAAGAGGTGCCCTTGTATCTAGTTCAGTGGCAGGCTATATTTTGATGCACTAACCCCAATCATGGGTTTGTGGCAAGCTGAGATTAAATGAACAACATTTAATGCTCTAACATATGTTTTTTTTTTAAAAACATAATTGCCATAAAATTAATAAAAACAGGTTTAATTATGGTCTGTGGCTTTAAAATGGTCCATTAGCCCTGTCTAAAATGGCACCTTTGCTGTTGCCATCCAAGAATTAAGCCTAAATTGGGGTCAATTTGAGTCTGTTAGTCATTCCACTTGAAGGTGCATCATAACATTTCACACCACAGGTGTGATCTGCAGAATTAGAGTTCCCTGCACCAGCGTGTACACGGTGCCAAATGACTTGTTCAAACAGACTACTTCACCTCATCAAAGCACTGCCTTCATATCCACTGGGCAGGCATGTCCAAATAAGCTGTGAAAATATTTATAGCCTCTCACTGACTATCCTCTCATTAGCGAGCACTTTTCTCCTCGCGCTGCCAGTTGCCAAAAAAGCGGAGAGTGAAATTTATTTTGAATATTCAAAAGGAGATAATCAGCTTGTGTGCCAGCAGTGTGCGGCTCTGTTAGGCATGTGCATGGCATGGCAGCTAACGGTGCACATCTCTCACGGGTTTCCATCAGTGGTACCTGAGATGTTTTTCTTTCATCCGAAAGTGGGCCGGATGGTTCGGCGAGATAATCGGGAAGATGTTTGTGAGGAGATGGCATTTTTAATACATCCACATATGTCACATGTGGCACAATATATATATTCTTTGAATATGCATATTAGTGTTGTCAAAAGTACTGACCGCGATACCAAGTCAGTACAGAAATTTAAAAATGTGACACAAACACCGTAAACACCTCTGATTGGCTATTGTGTTCACGCACTCATCAGATATGTCTGTGATTGGCTACAATGATCAACGATTCAAAAATATGTTGTAAATAGACATCAGTGACGCTCTTCCCGAACGCTTACACAGATACACACGGGAACGTTCCCACTTTCAAATTCAAACACTTCCATGTGCTTTCAAATGCTCCCGTGCGTTGATCATTGTAACCAATCACAGACATATCTAATGCTCCAATCAGTTGGCGTTTACGAATCCGCTCAACAGCACTCAAAGCGTCACATTTTTAAAATTTCAGTACCGACTTGGTATCACGGTCAGTACTTTTGACAACACTAATGCACATACTGTATGCTATATGTACACTCCAAAAAATGATGGGTTAAAAACAACCTAAGGTGGGTTGAAAATAGACAGACCAAGCAACTGGTTTCTTTTAACCCAGCAGTTGGGTTAAATGTTTGCCCAAACTGCTGGGTAGTTTTATTTAACTCAACTCCTGTTTAAAAATGACTGTATTGCTTTCTTAAAAATCAACCCACAATATGTTTTTATATAAATTAACATTCATTAATATATTTAATAAATTAACATTTATTAATAAGGTTAATGAATAATGATTATACAATAAACATTAATTAAATTGCTTAATAAATGTTCATCTTTTGAATATTATTCTTGCCTCTAGTAGTTATGTGTCTGATTTTTAATTTCCAACCTATTTTGTGTTCAATTTAAGCCTGCCATATAGTAATTTTTAAGCAATAGATATATAGTAATTAAATAAAACTGTCCAGCACACTGGGCAAACACTTACAACACAGGGATTGTCCATTTTTAACCCAACTTGGGTTGTTTTTAAACCCAGCATTTTTTAGAGTGTAGTATTTTGTTATAAATATTTGTATAGATAGACTATATTAAAAAAAAAAAAAAAAAAAAATATATATATATATATATATATATATATATATATATATATATATATATATACAGTATGAGTTATATATACAGTTTTCTTTTGAAACAGTACACTCTAGAATATGCTGGGTTAAAAACAGCCCAAGTTGGGTTAAATATGGACAAACCAAGCAGTTGGGTTGTTTTAACCCAGTGGTTGGATTAAATGTTTGTCCAACTTGCTGGGTAGTTTTATTTAACCCAACAATTGTTTAAAAATGACTATATGACTGGATCAAAATGAACCCAAAATAGGTTGGAAATTAAAAATCAGGCACACAATTACTAGAGGCAACAATGATAATTAAAAGGTGAACATTTATTAATAAGCAATTTAATCAATGTATTGTTTTTACGACGTATTACTGTTTCAATGGAAAATGGTATTTTACTGTGTACATTTGTTTCGTTTTTTTTATTTCGTTATTTTTAGAGTGTTTAAAAAAAAAAATAAATAAATAAATAAATTAATACTTTTCTTCAGCAAAGTTGCATTTAAAAAAATCAAACGTGACAGCAAATACATTTATATTGTTAAAACTTTCTATTCATCAAAGAATCCTGGAAAAAATGTATCATGGTTTTCACAATTGAGCAGCACAACTGTTTTCAACATTGATAATGATAATAAATGTTTCTTGAGCGGCATATTAGAATGATTTCTGAAGATCATGTGACACTAAAGACTGGAGTAATAATGCTAAAAATTCAGCTTTGCCATCACAGGAATAAATTGACATTTTAAAATATATTCAAATAGAAAGAAATGTATTTTGGATTGCAATAATATTTCACAATATTATTATTATTATTATTTTTTTTTTTTTTTTTTTTTACTGTATTTTTGATCAAATAAATAAATCCGTTTGCGTCCGGTGTAGACACTGTGAAAGAGACTTCTTTGAAAAAAGATAAAATCGTACTGACCCCAAACTTTTGAGCTGTAGTGTATGTTTATATGAACTTTAATTGCTTTTTAAAAATGACTTCATTTTTTCTTAATTAAGTGACAAATGCCTATATGTCAGTGTATCAAATGAGACCTGTCAGTAATGGGTATGCATCAATAAATTCTTTACATTCACTATGTCAATGTCAGAGTTAATATCCAAACTTGCAAGAGTACACTCAATGACTTTTGTTGCCGATATGCCCTCGCTGTCAAACAGACAAACCAAAAAAAGACTGTAGTGGATTGTGCTGATGGTTAGTAGTGACCAGACCAAAGTCAACTCATAGGCAGAGGGCTATTTGTTTAGCACCATTTAGTTTCAGGTTATATTTTAGAGGGGTTGTGGCTGCTTGTGTACCAGGTGGTGGACGTTTAGCGTTGCTGGGGGACGAAGCTCTGGAGGAAGACATTGACAGTGGACATTGATAGACACAGATAAGGGCTCGGAGGGACAGTGCTTTACCGAACACTGGACCCTGACCTTCCCTTTCCAACAAAAGAAAGTGCTGTTTCCAGTGGGATTCAATCAAACGTGTGTCCTGACAATGCAGACGCCATGGGGTTTGTACCAGCAATGCAGACGTGCTCAAAGTGTTGCAGGAGTCACGGCCTTGACAGATTATCTGATCTAATGATGTGCTATGAAAAACTTAGCACTAGCCGTTTTCAAAAAAAAAAAAAAAAAACCCTGAAATGTACACAACAGGCTAATGAACACTGTGACATCTCCATGGAAATTATAAAAGTTCAGTTTATATTTTATTCATATTTGTAAATCACTGATGCAAAATGTAATGAATTCTCATTTGTAAGTCACTTTGGATAAATCTGTCTGCTAAATGAACAAATGTAAATGGTAAAATTGCTTTAATGCCTAATTGATTTAGATTGTAGAGCTGTTTTTTTTTTTAAGTAATTATTCATTCTTTTAAAATGCTTTATATTAGGGTTGTAGAATTAACATGTTAATTTATTTAATTAGTTATGGAAAATATAATGTGTTAAAAGTAATAATGCATTTAACACCCGGCACAGACCTATGCAGACCATCTGACATTTTCATACGGTTGATTGGTGGTGAACATGATGCAGGGCAACAACCTATCAGCCTATCACTATAAAAAATAATGTGTTGGCTCTACAGAAAAAAAAAAGAAACGCAACAGTTTGCATCTTATGACAACTTTGAGTGAAATTACATTCAACCAACAAGCTATGTTGAGTTAAAGGAACTTAATAATTTGTAGCATAAACAAAGTTTATGCTTCAAATTAGGTTGATTACTCAAAAAAAAAAAAAAAAAAAAAAAAATTAAGTGGCTCCAAATACCTGAGCTGTAGCCCTGGAACCAATTAATCTTATCAGTTCAAATCAACAGCTATCACAGCACATGCTAACATAACTTATTTAAAGCTGCAGTCCGTAACTTCTTTTGGTTAAAAATTATCCAAAATCAATTTTTGAGCAAGTACATAACCAGCCAGTGTTCAAAACTATCTAATTGTCTTGTCTCGATTCACAACGGTAAGCTTGTAATAATGTTAGTAAGTAGTAATAATAGTAATAATAGTAATAATAGTTAGTAATAATAAGAGCGACATGGTAGTCTGGCTATCACCAGACCAAGCTCAATTTAAAATTGAACATTGGTCTGGGGAGTTTGCTATGTATTTCCTACTGCACAAGAGGCGTGATCAACGAGCATTAGTCACACAATTGGATAGTCCTTCAACCAATCAGATCAACGATCCGGGTGACGTACTTTGCAGAGCGATGCGAAAATTCCAGACATGTTTACCGTGTCTCAATCAGCAGCTCCCTAGTTCAGTAGTCAGGGCACATTCACTTGCATGATATACTGATTCATGACCTAGGGAACTAGGTCATGAATCAGTATATCATGCAGACGCAGGTTTAGTTTGTAGCATTGATCAGCGGTTTGCAGAAGCAGCAATGGCATCGAGCGATTTTTGCAGGTTGTGCAAAAAAACATGAAAGTGATCGGTATTTACACCCACTCGAGCAATTTGTTTGCTAACTAAAGAAGTCATTCAGCATCGTCAAGAGGTTAAAAGTCGACTCTGATACTGTTCTGGTTCAGTGTAAATGAACGCGGAATATAGCCGGCCTAAACTACGTCATTGTCATGACAACCAAAAAGAATTCCAGTCAGCTCAGGCGCGCGAGATTCAAGAAGCAGGGAGACGAAACATATAGAGCAAATAATAAAAATATTGTCTACCATCAAGGGGCATTGAAGTAAAAGAGTCCTGTACTCACATCGTGAAGCAAACCACCAAAATAACAGCAGAGAATCTGTGCGTCATTAATCGTTGTTTGTAATCTTCCTATGAAGAGACTGTCGGATCAACGCTCTGCTACTTTTCTCTTAGATAAGGTAAATGCTTAACACAATCGGCGTCACTGTGATTGTGCATTATTTTGGAGTGACGGTCGTGCGAGAGACGGGTAGATCAGATAAGAGTTTGAAAGCTGCTTGCCGTCGCTTCTCTATCATCATCGTGTTATATCCGCCAATAGCGAGCAAGGTGGATAAGCCAGTCTGTGATTGGTTCCCGCAAAAGTGTAACAGCGCAGTAGATATGAATGCACGGGTTTCCAGACTGAGTTGCCGAGCGAAATCAAATCGCCAGCAGATCAGGCTGGGTCTACCCAGATTAGCGACATGGTGGATTTCCACGGGAAATTTGAGCATGCAGCAGTTCATCTGTGCGTCATTACGTCACGTCCGTAAACAGAAAGGAAGGAGTCCCGTCCAGGCTAGTCGGCTTTATCACGTGAGAATGCTGTTGGTAGTGGCACATTTATAGCCTTTTCTCACAGCAGCTGAAATAATTAAACTCATCATTTTGATGGTGGATTGTAATCCAGAAAGGTCCAAATGACAATCATCAGGAGAACTGGAGATTCACCCATAGTCAAAAAGCAAAAGACTTTGGACTGTTGAGTGGCTACAGAAATTGAACTCTACAGGCAACGCTAATACACACTAAATACACAGTCACGCAATGCTGATGTTGTTAACATTAACAGTTTGACAACACTATAACAGTAATAATAATTTGCATGGTTTGGCATGATCCAAGCTAAGCGATCGTTAGATTTAATCATCATTGGCAGCGCAATGGCAGCGCAATTTATTGAAGGCCTAATGCTTTTTTCCTTTTTTCCTTACTTGTTCAGATGATATTTTCCAGTGAAAATTCTTATATTGGTCATACTTAGAATCTGTGATTCTGAAGTACAGTATCCACACCGGTGCGGTGACTGCTGGGAACATGCTGGGAACTAGAAATCCACTGCCTAATTTCCAAAATTATCAAGACAATTTTTTTTTAAGTTACTACAACTTTTTTTTTTTCTTTTTTCTTTTTTTTAACAATTAACACAGCCGTTTAAATTACAGACGATATTAAGTTGATGTAATGATCAACATTATTATGTCAAAAGAGCTCAACAAAGTAATGTTTGCAATGAATTCATGTGCCATGAATTACTTTTTAGAGTAGAATGCAGTTATATGCCCCTAAAATTAAAGATATCAGGGCAAAAATGCCCCTGTATGAGTTTTTGTCTCATATTTATATCATATGATATAGTTAAGCAATATCACACCAGTAACGAGAAGAATATCACACGAGTGCTGTTTTTGTCCAAATAGCGCAAGTGCAAATGTGATGCTGATGCTATACAACAGTTCAATAAATAAAAGTCAATATTGTGTTATATTTTAGACACAATATTGTGTTTTTGTCAATATAAATATTACATATAAAGCCACAGCAGAACATTTGTGCGTCTCCAAGCAACACACAGCGGTATTTCTGAATTTGCTTTTTGAACGAAAAGCAATGATTCAATGGCCCATTCATAAAGAGAGTCATTTACATCATTCCTGAATGAATCAGCAGTTTGAACAAATCGAATGAATCAATGATTCAATGACTTGCTCATTTAAACATTTACTGCCACCTACTGGCAGTTTTAGTTTCTTATTTAGAGTGTTTTATTATTGTTTTTTTTTTTTTTAAATATTATAATATCATATTCCATATTCATAAAAATCTATTAAGGTAGAGTTCAACTTCACCCAAAAATGAAAATTGTCATTTACACAAATTGTCATTTGCTGTAGCCTAAAGGTTTGTGTAATAAATGTCGAATCAAATATAATATTTCTTTCTAAAACTACTTGCTTTATGCTTTTCTCATTTAACACAATAAGGACTTTAAATTATCTTTTGGGGGTAATTTAGACTCAGACAAATTTGATGTGCGATTAATTAGATTAATTAATCGCCACATCATGTAATCGTTTATGTTAGTGTATATTAGTGCCATCTAACATAAAAGTTTGTATATATAGCTTATGCCTATTATATCAAATGAGACCTGTCAGTAATTGGCATTTATTGTGTTTATACTGTACTTTCTTTAAGAATTCACGAGTGTACGTCCAACACAAGATTTATTACAGTCAAGCCCTAAAATTGAGGGTCGTAGTTCATCTTGTGGATGAAACAGCAGGACTATCTGAAACTACTTGAACAACACAAAAAACAGGGCGCAAGTACCAGTTGTGGACTGGCGTCGTGCCACCAAGTCATTCTGCGTTCCCTTGAAGCACCTCTGAAACTGGTTTCAAAATGGCATCTGGCTACCCTCAGTGTGTTCCACTTCTCCTGCTGATCTCTGGAGAGGAGGAGGCAGATCTGCTGACTCCACACTCATGGGTCGACCAACAAAGGCAGCTCTGAGACTCTGCTCCCTGGATCCTGTACTGACGGGCTTGGCAGGCCACAGAGATAATGAGCTCCAGACCAGGGAGAGTGCAGCATTATCACCCTGGAATTTAGTAGTTGGGTCGGGCGGGAGGGACTGAGCCCAGTCTGACCCAGCTTGGCTGTGGGAGGCCTGGGCATGTCACGCACTACCGGCTCAGAGTTTCTGGAACTTTCTCCACACAAGCCCATGCAGAATCTTCCCTGCTGTCATGTATGGAGGTCACATCCCAAGAGAACACTTTCACATTTGCTTGAGTGCGAGAAAGAAAATGCCGCACTGCATGATTTGATTATTTATTATCTTGAGAAAATTGCTAACGATCGCTTCTGAACATGCACCGCAATTAAGGATTTCTGCCTGGACTGAATTCAGAGAGATGTTTATTGTTGAGTGCGTGCCGCGTGGAATGCCTTACAAGCGGGAATCAAGAACCTGGTCATTACGCATGCTGCTGGTGGTTTGGTGTATGTGTCATGGGTGGCATGTTGGGAAATAAACTAATCATGTATTTGCATCTGTTGGTATCAGAAGAAAAAAAGTCCACTACTTTGTCTATTTTTGCTACATTAGTGTCAGATAGGCCTGTGCAATATTACCACCAAAATATCTCTCAATCTCTACCTCTCACGCGATGCAATGTGTTACATTTTGAAAAGGCAAGCTAGCAAGATGTTTTAAAGTCAGCATGAAAAGGAAGTTGCTATTGTCTTTTCTTCCTTATTGTGAAGTATATCTGGCTTCTCGAACAAGATTTCTCAAACTTCGATTTTGTCTAAGGAATTGATTGGACTGTTGGATTGTTCATCTCATGTGAGTGACAGGTTGTCCCGCCCTCGCGCCATTGAACACGTCATCAGTGAAGAGAAGAGATTTCACCACAAAAGGAAGAGAAAGTTGTTTTGATTAAAGATTATGAGGGCACATGAATTAAAAAATAATAATGATGTACACGGAGAAATCATTTATAATAAACACTGCAATTACTCAGTTTGCTTTCATGGTGATTTTAACCAATAATACATTACTAAAATTGTCTTTCACATTTAACATCAATCCATCAAAACCTCCACCTGGGAATGTCCTCAAAGAGAAAAGTGGACCATAAAAAAAAAAAAAAAATGTATGTTTTTTTTTTTATGCTAAAAATACAGAATATATTCTCTTAAAGGGAAAGTTCACCCAAAAATGAAAATTCTGTCATTAAAGGTCCAGTGTGCAATATTTAGGATTATCTATTGATAGAAATGCAATATAATATACATAACATGTTTTCAGCAATGTATAAAGACCCTACATAATGAGCTGTTATGTTTTTATTACCTTAGAATGAGCCATTTCTATCTACATACACCACGGGTTCCCTTACGTGGAAGCCGCCATGTTTCTACAGTAGCCCTAAATGGACAAACTGCTCTACAGAGCACGTTTCATCACTATATTGTTGTTCTTGTTCTTCTTTGTTGGTGTTTTTAGAGGCAGCTTGCATCGCCACTATGTTGTATTGAGGTTTTTCAATCAGTGCAAACAGGTCGGAATAAAATAACGTTTCAATATCTTTATAAATAACATTTCAAACATCTGTTACAGCTCTCCGGTTCCTTTAGATTGCTTCCACTCTTTCCTCGACCTCTCTTGTGCCATGTTCCTGGTTAGCTACCCTAACTGCACCTCCAACACCTCTGCCTCTCCACCCTCTTCCTCTCCCTCTCCCTGTTACCTGTGTTACCTGACTCTGCAAACGGGGAGAAAAATATCTGCTAATGCTATCTCACTGTCAAATTAAATGCCTTGAACAGTGTAGCTATTTACCATTAGCTAAAGTCAGTGAATAAAACACTGACACAATGACGAACAAGTAACAATAATATTCACAATAACATCATTTTACTGAATAATTAAGTAAATATAATTTCTTAATTTATCTTTGTAAAGAAACCTCATTGCTTGACTGGTTACTCTCTTCTATCTCAGACGACGACATCTTTGTCCTGTGTCAGCCACCGTAGCTTCTCTATATGCTTTGAAAGCGAGGGGTGAGCGGTGGACTGAGCTGTTGGTTGCAATCACTGAATTTAATTACTCACCCTCATGTTGTTCCAAACCCGTAAGACTTTTGTTCATCTTCGGAACACAGATGAAGATCTTTTTGATGAAATCAGAGATTTCTGATAGACAGCAATGCAACAGACACTTTGACGCTTCAAAAAGTTCATAAAGAGATTGTAAAACTAATCCATATGAATTGAGCGGTTTAGTCCAAATCTTCTGAAGAGACTCGATAGTTGCGTGGCTGTTTATGGAGGGACAGAAAACTCAGATTTCATCAAAAGGATCTTCATTTGTGTTTTGAAGATGAACAAAAGTCTTACGGGTTTGGAACAACATGAGGGTGAGTAAATAATGACAGAATTTTCATTTTTGGGTGAACTAGTAGCCTATAGTAATTATTATTAGCTTAATTTGTGAACAATAGGGACTTTCCCATTTAGAAAGCCAGGTAAACAGAAGTATGGCAGCGATACACTTCCTGTATGTTTCTTGTCATGCTTGAGGCTTTTTCACTTAATCAAGAATCAGTTAAAAAGTGAATGGATCAATTAAGCAATTTATATGGCTAATCTTTGGCAGTCCTATCATTTTGATGTAGCCAACAAAGTGATTGCAAACATTGTTAATGCATCCAAAAAAAACTAAAGAGGGTTGTTCTTCCGCTCCTCCCGAATGATTTAGAATAATTTTAGACTAATTCTGGAAATGGAAACAAGTCTCTTCTCCAGCTAGTGCTGGCAGTCTGCATGAAAGCACTCCGCCACCAACTTTCTTCCAATATTTCCCCATTTGAATCAGCTAAATGGCTATTAGCTGTGCCCCATGCCAATGTTCTCACCATAATCACAATGAAGGTGGTAGCTTGGATGAGTTTATTGTGACATCTGTGTGTGTGTGTGTGTGTGTGTGTGTGTGTGCATGCATGGGATATGTGTTTGATGTATAGTGCTGACGATACTAGACGAGTGCATGACATTAAATGCAAATTGAATAAAGTTTAATTTGTTTTAATTGTTTAAAATAACATAAAATATGAAGTACCGTTCACTATCGTTCAGATGTTTGGGATCGGTATGATTTTTTTAGTTTTTTTTTTTTTTTTTGTAGGGGCTCACCAAGGTTTCATTTATTTGATCAAAAAATACAGTAAAAGCATTAATATTGTGAAATTCTATTATAATATATTTTAAAGGTGCCCAAGAATGCTTTTTCACAAGATGTAATATAAGTCTAAGGTGTCTCCTGAATGTGTCTGTGAAGTTTCAGCTCAAAATACCCCATAGATTTTTTTTTTAAATTAATTTTTTTAACTGCCTATTTTGGGGCATCATTAACAATGCACTGATTTACACTCGGCGCCGCCCCCTTAAATCGCGTGCTCCCTGCCACACCAGCTGTCGACTATATTACAGCGCATTTACAAAGTTCACACAGCTAATATAACCCTCAAATGGATCTTTACAAGATGTTCGTCATGCATGCTGTATGCATGCTTCGAATTATGTGAGTAAAGTATTTATTTGGATGTTAAAGTTTTATTCTGAGTAAGTTTTTATTCTGAATTTGAGGCTGTCCTCCGTGGCTAACGGCTAATGCTACAGTGTTGGAGAGATTTATAAAGAATGAAGTTGTGTTTATGAATTATACAGACTGCAAGTGTTTAAAAAATGAAAATAGCGACGGCTCTTGTCTCTGTGAATACAGTAAGAAACGATGGTAACTTTAACCTCATTTAACAGTAGATTAGCAACATGCTAATGAAACATTTAGAAAGACAATTTACAAATATCAGTAAAAATATCATGCTATCATGGATTATGTCAGTTATTATTGCTCCATCTGCCATTTTTCGCTGTTGTTCTTGCTTACCTAGTCTGATGATTCGGCTGTGTGCAGCTCCAGACGTTAACTGGCTGCCCTTGTGTAATCCCTTTCATAATGTTGGGAACATGGGCTGGCATTATGCAAATATTGGGGCGTACACCCCGACTGTTACGTAACAGTCGGTGTTATGTTGAGATTCGCCTGTTCTTCGGAGGTCGTTTAAACAAATGAGATTTATATAAGGAGGAGGAAACAATGGTGTTTGAGACTCACTGTATGTCTTTTCCATGTACTGAACTCTTGTTATTTAACTATGACAAGGTAAATTCAATTTTTGAATCTAGGGCACCTTTAAAATGTAATTTATTCCTGTGATGGTAAAGCTGAATTATTCCAGTCTTCAGTGTCACATGATCCTTCAGAAATCATTCTAATATGCTGATTTGCTGCTGAAGAAACATTTATTTTTATTATCAATGTTGAAAACAGTTGTGCTGCTTGTTTCAGGATTCTCTGATGAATAGAAATAGGGGGAAAACATTAATTTGTAAAAGAAATTCATTATACATTTCTTTCATGTCAGTTTTGATTAATTTAATGTGTCCTTGCTGAACAAAAGTATCCATTTGATTAACAGAAAAATCTTACCCCAAAACTTTTGACCGGTATATGTAGGTGGTATATATATTAAAATAATGAATAATTAGCGTGCGATGACAAGATTTTCAATGAAAGTTTTTTTTTTTTTTCATTGCTCGTTTAACTGCCCTTTTCATCCCAATAAATGGCAATTTTAATCTGCTCTTTATAGGATTTAATACTCTTTTAATAATCATTTAAATCAACGACATGCCATAGTGCTTTCAGCCAGCTTGAGTTAGTGTGTTTATGATTTGTTCCTATTGAGACTGATGAAGGTAATGGCCACTTCCTCCGTCATTCCAGCCTAACATGGTGCAGGGCCACAGGCCCAATCCTGCCTCTCCAGGGACCGGACCGCTCAAGAGCAGCTGAAGTGTGGCCAGGGTCCAGAGCCACCCTCCTGCCAGAAGACATTTAACAAGCTGGCAGTAAAAAAAAGAGAGAAAAAAAAAAGTAAGAGGCCTGTTGAGCATGTGGGCAAACATAAAAAGCAGTGGATTTAAAAGTTAATTTTTCCAGACGCTATTATAGCTCCTTCGTATTAAAACCTTGTGCCAGTGAAGGTTTCCTACTCTTTTGTGATTGTGCATGCTTGCGTGTGTTATTTGTGTATATTCGTGTGTGTGTGCAAGCGAATGTACGAACACTTTATGGGATGCAGAGCCACTCTCCTCTGTGGTTAATTATGGTTTCTTGTTTGCCCAGTCATTTTGTCACTTCCTTGCCATTTCAAAGTGATAACGGCCATAAATGCCTTTCCAAACTCTTTACAGCAGCAGAGACCTCAGCATGGAAATATGGCCCCTGTTTAAAGATAAGGAGGAAAATTACTAAATGAACACATGGCGCTTTGTGAAGAGGACTTCCTCTCTACCAAAAATGTACAAGTACAGGAAAGTGAGGGACATCTCTGGTAACAAAAATGAATGATTATACTGTTAAGGAATTATTTCCGATATAGCAATAGAGGTGCCTTGTATTCGATTTGACAGAAGAATAGCTGGATTTCTTTATTTATTTTGAACAGGGGCAGGGTGGCCGATGACTGATATAAAGTCAATGTATCACAATATTTAATTGAAAGTAAATAATAATTAATTTTTATTTTAGATCATATTTACTGAATTAAAAATACATAATTTGAAAATGAATAAATATGATAAAACTTGATAAAAATGATGTAAAATAAACATTTATACTTTAGATAGAAATGTTTAATTCTGTATTTTTCACAAAGAAACTAAAAAAAAAAAAAAAAAACACTAACATTTCAAACACTTTAACCATCAGTGCAGTCAGTAATTTAAATAATTTATTAGAACTGTTGAAGACTAATGAAGACGGGGAGCTCATGTTCTTCTGCGTTTTCATGCATTGTCAAAATTAAAGTCCCAAATCCAAACAGAAAAACTTATGGGCTGATGTTGATAACTAAAAACTGCCTAATATTAGCTGATATATTAGCCTTGGCAATGTTTTGGTCAACTGCTAATCCTAACTCTATAAGCTTATAACTTAAAGTCCCCCTGTAGTAAATAATTTTATCCCTTAAAACTAATTTTTGATCACCAAAATTACATATTTAAACGTTTTTTTCCTGTGAAAAATAATTCTAAATGTCTTAAAATAGCTTGAATGTAACTCTACACACTTGCCTCATTTAATATACACGGATCTATGAATATGATAATTAGCCCCGCCCCCATTCACTCGCACAAGCTCAGATGAGATCCACTCGGTCAACTTACTGAGGTAAACGCTGCACAATGGTATCGCTTTTTACAATGTCGGACACATAACGGTAATTAATATGACTAGCATTTTGCTTGACTGTTAACAAACAGCTAATAATGTGGCGCTAATGTTACACAAACCATGTTCACATTCACGAGTCAGACAGCTGCCTTCTCACAATCAGTATCCTTAGAAACATATTGAACAACTCAACGTCAGTGGAGAAAGGCTTATTGTTCATCATAACATCGCAATATGCATCATACACCCACCATATTGCTAAATCTACCAGATTTTTCACATCAACAGAAAAATATACTGGGATAACCTCCTTTTAGACTCCCTTGCGAGGTCAGTTAATGATATGCTAAAGCCCGCCGGCACGTTAACGTGATTGGTTACAAGGTAGTTTGTGACATTGAAAAACAATGGCAATTTCAAACTGCAGTTTCAAAACTGTCTTTGGTTTACTGCAGTTTTAAACAGAAAATACTCAGCAATGGCGATGACTTATTAATTTGCACATGGTTTGTCATAAAGCATGTTAAAAACACCAGATAGGCATATAAACAACATTAAAAACTTGATATTCACCACAGGGGGACTTTAATACAGTTCAACAAGATAACCATTTTTAAGAGAATTGGAAATACCACAAAGCCACTTAATAAAAAACAAAACGACAACATAACACAATGCAAACCAGTTTAACAACAAAAAAATGTCTTTGGCAAGCCAGCACTACTTTTTTGGAAAGTAAACTGTAGCATACATCATAATATGCAATATTGCAGCAAAATCTGCAAATACGATCAACTAATACCCACCTAAAACCATTTCACAAACTTTTACAGTCCAAGTGGGAAATCAGATTAAACTCATTCTGATTTGAGCACAGCTGCAAAGCACGATGGGTTACCATCAGTGCCATAATATAAAATATTGCACTATAAAACAAAATGATTAAAATGCTCCAACAGGTTCAAATGACTCTCTAGCATCACTCCTTTTAGTTTAATCGATTTAAATTCAAGAGAAACTGTATATACAAGTGGCACATCACCACAATAGAGAAACTTCAGGGAAGTGAATTACATTCTTCTTTATCCATAAGCCTTTTTCAGGGGCCTAATCTACATGACCTCTGACCCTTCTCATCTGCTGGGGCTCCAGAATAACCATCCACCTCAGAGGTTACAATCAAAGTAAGACAGTTAAACTCATAATGTCCACAGCTAAGATGATTATCAGTCTGCACAGATAAGACGCCTCCAGGAGATTTTATGCGTGAATATTTTATGCCATCCGATTAGCCTGGGCCATAACAGTGCTAAAAAGGTTTAAACATGACCCTATGATCATGAGCTGGAATATGCGTACAGAATATTTATCACATGAGCTTGAAACTAAATGAAAACTAAAACATACATATGCACTGACTTAATGTACATACAGGACAAAGCACAGCTCAAGTGACAAGCTGTTTCATAGTTTCCTATGGTAGCTACTTTGACACTGTTGCTTGCCAAGCTACAAGTCGATTATTTTTAAGGAAATATAAGAGACAGAGAGACTGTTTAGGTGAGTGTGTTTTGATTATTACCTTAGCACAGACATTAAAAAGAGCGATGTAACATTTGCTACTGTGGGAAATTGAACTCCTTGATTCCCGTTACCAGTGTTGTTATTGTTAACTAAATCTAATACAATTAAAAATAGTTTTCTGTAACTGCAATAAAGCTGAAATAAAATAGCCAGGGCTAACAGCGTGCCGGGCTGGGCCTATGGCCACAGACCTTAGGCACTGAGGCCAAAATCAAGTTGAGTTTCCACTGTCGGACCGCTAGCTCCGCAGCGCTGATCTAAAAAGCGCCCTTAAACACACCTCCCTTGATCAAACGTCACACAACCCAACCCATTTCAGCCTGTAGACCATCATCTGACTACGATTAGCTCCACCTTTCACCTCGACCGCGCCTCAAGCCCCAGCCGCAATCATCTGATCCCTCAGCAAAACGAATGCCACACAACAACAACATAAATCTTCCCCTTATTAAATAGAGAAAGAAGCCATGGAGATGGATAAAATAAAATATTAGATGAAAACCTTAAAGGTGAAGTAGTTTCTGTGACACTAGTGGCACCAAGCAGAATTAGAAAATAAAGCATATTTTCAAACCTTGCAAATGCCTCTTTCACGTACTGTGCCTTCCCCAACTGAATCATTACAAGCACAGCTGTTACAGGTGCTTGTAAAGGCATGTCTCAACAGGTAATAATGTGCTACTTTTAAAACAAATTAGGAATACATTTAGATGTGTTGCTATGTGTCACGAGTAAACAACTGAGTAAGCTAACACTAAAGCAAACGCAACGTGCCACAACTGTTTGAGGCTGTCTATACTGGAAAGTCTTTCTTAGTGGGCGAATAATGACGCTTTATTGATGCGTCCACTGCATCGCAATGCCCTGTTCACTTTGGCCCTGTATTAATATGTGTTTTGTTCAATCGGATCACAATTAGAAGAGGAAGACACATAACCGTTTTCACATGGTGTTTTAATAGGTCACTTTTGTCCACTTTCGACCACTTCTGTCCTGATTTCTTTGAGCGGAGTGAATCTGCAGGTAAATGTATGTTTGTTTTTTCAGATCTTTCGATCTAATGGAAGAAATAAGCTAGAGCAATTTACATATGAACACGAAGGAGATGATGGAAAACATACGGAGAGTAGAGGCTTTTGTTTTTGCTCTGACAGCTCCAAGACCACACCGAACGCAGTGAGTGTGTGTTAGAATTCAGGAATGGTGAGAGAACATTATGCTTGGTACATTTTTCATCTTCAAACCAAACTTGGTTCTTCAGTCGACAAATTTAAATCCCGTCTGTCTAGCGCACTTCCCATAATGTTTTAGGTCAGTAGGCGGTCTTTTATGGTTGTTCGAACACATTCAACCACATGAGCGTTTTCAACTACTTCTGGAAGTGGTCGAAAGTGGACAACCTCAAAACATTTTAGACCCTGTTTACACCTATATTTAGCGTCGTTCACTTGTGATCCGATCGACGAAAACGCTTCTTATAACAGGGCCTTTGACATGTTCACTACCCGTTTCATCTTTGAAGGTCTAAACGCAATTAAGTTTGGCTTGCACTTCTATAACCAAAGCTGAATTTCATGTAGCGTGTCAGCCATGGTCCCTCACCAACTAACTCTTGCTCTAAACTCTTGCTATAGGTTGAGCTGGAAAGACTGACAGATCTTAGCGGACCACACTCAATGTTTTGATGGTGCCTGGGAGGCTCAATAGCCGCTTTTCCACTGTCGGGCCAGTGCGAGCCAGGGCTAACAGCGTGCCGGGCTGGGCCTATGGCCACAGACCTTAGGCACCGAGGCCAAAATCAAGTTGCGTTTCCACTGTCGGACCGCTAGCTCCGCAGCGCTGATCTAAAAACCGCCCTTAAACACACCTCCCTTGATCAAACGTCACAGAACCCAATCCATTTCAGCGTGTAGACCATCATCTGACTACGATTAGCTCCACCTTTCACCTCGACCGCGCCTCAAGCCCCAGCCGGCCCGCTTTGGACCAAGGTTTTCGGTGGGCCGAAAAACCCGTGCCTTTGGCACCGAGGAAGCACCGAAGAGGCACGATCAAGCCCCGTAAGTGACAGTGGAAACGCGACCGGCCCTGGCACGCACTAGAACGCCCGCCCGCCTTTGGCCCGGCAGTGGAAACGCGGCTATTGTTTACATTTTTGTGTCTCATACCAGTCACTGAGTGAACACACAGAGTAAAGTTATAACATAACTTTCAACACACTCAAATGTATTTAGTATGATTGTTTTAACCATGTAAAACAGCGCTGAGTTACCTCACGTACGCAATGAATGGAAGCGGCTGACTGCAGCATAAGCATAATAAAAACTCTGCTGGATTCTCGGCCCGCCCTGCTTTATACCACGGTAACGTTAATAAAACTTTAATACATTAGCTCACCCATGAACATGATTTCTGCCCAAGTCCGTTGGATTACTTTCCATCGGCTGTGGAGGTGAGGATGACGACTCCCATGATTCCACGCTCATTCACGGCTTCATTAAGCTATGTCTTTGTTTTGAATACGCAACCTCTAGTGGCGAAAATGACATATTGTGCCTTTAAAATTAATATGAAAATACAAAAATTAAAAGCAAATTCAAAATATTAATAGATACTATAATATCTCTCTCTCCTCTATTCCTTATCCGACCTTCTAAGTCATAGGGCTGGAGCCTATCCCAGTTTCCAAATACTATGATAGTAAATAAATAATACAAAAAAAAACTGATGCCCAAGCATGTTTTCGCTACAGGTTTCTCTTCAGCATACTACCTGTGAAGCATGAACCCAGATTCTGTAGACTCAAAACACCCCAGAGATTGCGTTTCATTCCTGCATGCATAATAAATTCCCTGCAAAGTTGACTTTGACCTTGAAGACCTCTCTGACAACTCCTGCTTTCACCTTTAGCGTATCTTCTGACAACTTCCTGTTGTCTGTCAAAAACAGAACAAGACAATCATGCTGGAATCTGAGGTACAAGCATGGACAGCGACTCCACAAAAGCAGAGAATAAACCGTTGGATTTGAGCAGTTTGAGGAGCAGAGATCCTGTAAACAGCGAATGCTGTCTCACAGCAACCAGTCCATGTGTTAGCACCTTGTTGGGTTGACTGCAGCCTGGCAGACGGGGCTTGTTTTTACAGGGATCAGCACCAAAAGATCCAGGGTGCTTATTTTAACACCTGCCCTGCAGCTCTGTCTGTGCTCAGCCCACTCCCCGTCCACCAGCGGCCCCCCCTCGAGTGGCCCTCTCTCAGCCTGGGCCCCATGCCAAAGACCTCAGAGGTCTGTTCTTGCCATGACAGGCCCACGCAAACCCAACTTCAGACTCACAGAGAGCCGCAATCATCTGATCCCTCAGCAAAACGAATGCCACACAACAACAACATAAATCTTCCCCTTATTAAATAGAGAAAGAAGCCATGGAGATGGATGGAGGTTTTCTTTAATGATTGATCTTTCTGAACTGCACTAAAATACTATGTATCTTCTTGACTTACTTCCTTGTCGAAACAGGAAACCAATAGGCTAATAGGCTCATTGATAAGACCAAAGGGTAAATGGTTAGCCTACTTGTTACAACCTGCGTTACTTGTATTTGTGTTGTTGTGCTGTGTTCTTTCTCTCTGCCCTTTCTTTTCTTGCTCTGTCTTTGACTTCTAATAAGTTGTCCAATGATGGGGTGTACAACTGTTCAGTCAAGTCTGTCGAGTGATTCTTTTTTGGGATTCCACTACCACATTATGCCATTTAGAGCATTTTCACTATACCCCAAGAACTGGGCCGTAATACTACTTGTAGATTGGCCTACTAGTAGATGCCATAGCATCTTTTGCTCTTGATGGCCATTCAAAGGTACCCAAAATTAAAACATGTTGTAGTGCATTCTGACCAGATTTTGGTCCAAATACTTGCAGAAATCGAGTTATATAAAACAGGTATGTTATTTGTTAGTTAAAGGTTAAGAATTGTGTTATATTTGCTGTTGTGTTACCAGTGTTGAGATACCTAGTCCCAGAATTAACCACAACATAACTTTAATAGTTAGAACTGTCTCGTTTGGTTCTTTTTGAGTCGGACATTGCCAAAAAGTGACTTACAACTCTGCCTGTAGTTTTGATGAATTAATTTCTGGACATACTTAATGACTGGCAAGGTCTAAACATGCATAATGGCTTATTCAGTGCTGTGCAAGGAGCATGCGTGCAACTTTGGATGTGTGTCTTGTGCCTGTTACTAAAGTTAGATTTAGGGTGTTTCGTTTGTTTCGGAACCTGGTGCGTTTTCTCCCTTGGCTTGGTTCGTTTTGGCATATGTGAACACGGCAATCACGCTTGGACCCGCACCAAAAAAATAGCTCCAAAATCGCCTGAATGAGGTGGTCTCGGCCCGATTGCAAACGAACTCTGGGGCAGTTTGCTTGTGGTGTGAAAGCAATCCAACCCAACAGACCAAAGAACCAAACAATATCATATTTCATAATGGGAAATGTGCTATATAAAATGCAGCAGTGTTTGATTCTGTGAGTGAGCACATTAGTTACTGCAGTTAAAAACCAAAGAGGGCCTCTTCATCTTAAAACGCTGTGTAATCATGCTTCTCCGTGCAAGAACGCTGTCCCGACGAAGCCTCGATTCCTGCTCTAGTTGCAATATAAAATTCATATAGTGTTTGCATGTGTCTCAACACAGCTAGTCTATTAGACAGCGCTGGGAGACACAGAGAGATCACACTTGAATTAGTACGTATGTAGTACATAATTTAACAATGGCTACATTCGTATAGTGTTTGATTGTGTCTCGACAGTAGGTACTAAACAAGCCACAATATGCTCATGAAGTGAACTCGTCAACCATTTTAATGGATGACGCGGAGCAAACTCTGACCATTAAGGGGAAAGCTGTACACGCATGTGACTTGCATAAACACATTTTGGTAAATATTGTGAAATACTTTGAAACATTGCCTTGTGAAAGCAAACCAAACCAAGAAGAAAATGCAACATTGTAACAAATTACGTCCCTGTTTCGGAACAGTGCAATCGATCTACAGGTGTGAAAACGCCCTTAGTTTGATACTGTGAAACAGCTCAACCACTTTCCATCTTAAAAGAACGAATCGAAAATCGCTATTGTATGTATGTTAATGTGGCTGTTATAATTTTGCTTATATATTTATAGCCTATATATATAAAAACGTTGGTAACACTTTATTTTATGGTCTTTTAACTAGTTGCTTATTAGCATGCATATTACTAGAATATTGGCTATTTATTAGTATTTATTAAGCATATATTAATGCCTTATTCTGCATGACCTTATTCTACATTCTTAATCCTACCCAATACCTAAACTTAACAACTGCCTTACTAACTATTAATAAGCAGTAAATTAGGAAGGAAAAGTCGTAGTTAATAGTTTATATGTGTTCCCTATACTAAAGTGTTACAAAAAATCAAAAATCAAAGTTCTTTTTTGAACCATTCATTTTAAAAACATAAGGTTCATAAGAGTTATTCGCTTTGGAAATCCAGTTGCACTGGTCGTAACGTACATGGCTATATTTTGACAAACCAAAAAAGAACTGGTTCATAAGTGTCATGTATTCGTGAATCGAACTACACGTACTTTAAAAGAATGAGTTTATAAAAGTAATATAATTGGTCAAGTGGTATGATTATTTTTACTAAGGCCTGCAAGGATAACTCAATAAAAATTATTGTGTAGTACAGTCTTTTTATTGCATCACATTCAATATAGATTGCAAACTAATTACAAATAAGTATGCTGTACAAATACATTCTCATAGCCACTGAAAATAATTTTTTGCTAAAAGTGAATTTTGAAAGCATTTAGGAGTACACTAGAGATGGCCTGTAAGCTAGCACGCATGGACTAAAAGCCACAAACTCTAATTTTGATTTCATAAAGGGTTTCCCATGGGAGACCATTTAGAGTGACATTGCAGCATGAAGGAATGATGAATTATGAACAGTCACAACGTGTGTGTGTGTGTGTGTGTGTGTGTGTGTGTGTGTGTGTGTGTGTGTGTGTGTGTGTGTGGTCAGCATGCTCTTTCTCCTCTCTGGTCCACTGGTCTGATGTATCCCCTAGGCCCAGATGCTCTCAGCAGGAAGGGACTGTCCATCCTGCGAAACTGCACTGATCTGACAAACCTGGGCAGATGTGCCAAGTGCCTCCTGCTTAAGGGTCACGTCCCCCTGTAAGTGATGGCCACAGATGGCCCATATTTCATTGCTAGCCTTCCTCCGTTTGCTAAGGTTAGGTCTCTCTCCTGAGTGGAGTTATATGTGACCTCTCAAGAGAACGAGGAACAGGGGACTTCGTTTAGCCAATGGGGAGATGACTGCCGCCACAGCCATGCACAGTGAAATCTTTCTTTTTTTTTTTTCTCCCCTAAAGATCAGTCTTCTGAATTATGTGAAGTGCTGACTTTAATTTGTCCTGAGGAAAATAAAACTCCAAATAAATCAGATTTTGCAACAGTGTGAAATTTAGGCCAAGAGAAAATTAATCAGTTTTTGGAGTCTGTCATCAGATACAAAATCTCAAGTGTCATGAGCTGTTCTCAAAGATTTTTTTCCTCGCGTTTTATCTGTTTTATGCTCGCGATGAGCACATCTTACATTCCGTTTCACTCTGTTTATCCATCCATCCATCCATTTTCAATATAAGTGCTGTTACATAAGGCCTTAAGATGTGAGAAAGAGCAAAAAAAAGCATGTGGTGTATTAAAATGTGAAGTTTTCTGCAGAACCACATCAAAGTATGGGCTGAAGTGATTTAAGGGGAATTAAAATTCACGCTGTATGTCGATTCAAAATAGCAAACACAATATCACCCTCTGAAACACTGACCTCAAAACAAAGTTCCCTCAGGGATTCGCTGAAGATGCATTACCAAGTCCCAATTGTAAATACGTTTTTAATGGACATTTATTGCTCTGCTACGCTCTTCTTGAACTACACCCATTTTCCCAACGTTGATAAATTCTGATGTTTGTCTGGCTCCTCTGAAATTTTGCAAGCTAAACGTAAAGAGAATCCAGATAGTATTTTGTAAGCAAATATTTTTGAACAAATGACGCTCCACATGTCATCTGTATATTTACGATGACTCAAAGACATGGGTGTGTGGGTCTAATTAAAAATGTGAGCGGGGTTAGCAGCCTGCTGCTTTCCTCCAAGTCTCTTGTTGCCAGCTCTTGGCAGCTCTGCTGTCAGAGAGCCAGCTGTTTAGTCCTGCCCTGAATTATTGCCAGCCCGCAGTGCATTGTGGGACATCTGGTCCGAGCAATGCTTTTGTCATCTTTTGTCAATACAACGCTTAAGTTCTTAAGTCAGGACATTACAAGAAAGTGCTTCCATTTTATGAGATATTTCTAATTATGGAGAACATGGAATGCATACCGCTTCATAATTTCTAAGCACTTTTGAGCAGTAGCCTATACACAGATTATGAAAGCTAACAAACATGATCATTTCATACATTATTGCACGCAGGTCTTTTATACATATCCAGAAATGCATGTAAATGGTGTGTGGGTGTTGATGTCCTTTTAAATCAAAGAAAAAAAAGAAGATCAAGAGAAAGACAACTCTCTATTTAAATGAAAGGCAATTAAACATTATTTTCCCTGAAAGAGAAACTGCTATATATTCAACAGTTTTCAACAGTGTGGTTTAACACCAGTTTTGGATGCAGACCAGGCTTCTTAACTGGCTTAACCAGCAAGATTTCCAGATCAACCAGAAAAGGCCATGAAGGTTAACCAGCTTCATTAGCTAGATACGATTTGATGGAAAACATAATCAGTAACACTTAAGGTCCATAAGGTCGCAATAATGCAATATTAATGACTAATTAACAACTAATATGAGCTAACAATGACCTAACCGTTACACTTGTATTTATTAGTCTTTCTTGATGTCAGATAATAAAAATACAATTGCTCATTGTTAGTTAATGTCAACTCAGTTCCATTGAAAATGGCAACATACTTACCCTCATTGTTCCAAACCCATAATTTCTGTTATGATTTCTCTTCCTCCACTGACAGTCCATGCAACTACCACTTTGTTGCTTCAAAAAATTCATAAAGAAATGGTAAAACTAATCCATTTGAATCGAGTGGTTTAGTCCAAACTTTCTGAAGAAACTCGATGGCTTTATATGATGAACAGATTGAATTTAGGCTTATATATATATATATATAATATATATATATATATATATATATATATATATATACATATATATGATTAGCAAACATAAGAAGCTCAACCGATTGAAGCTCACATGCTTCTCGTGCGAGAACAAACTTCTTGCGGAAGCTCAAACGTGCTGCGTAACACATGAGTGAACCTCATTGGCTCTTGCAGAAGCTCAAATGTGCAGCGTAACACAAGAGAATGAACCTCATTGGTTCTTACGGAAGCTCAAACGTGCTGCGTAACACACAAGAATGAACCTCACTGGTTCTCGCGGAAGCTCAAATGTGCTGCGTAACACAAGAATGAACCTCATTGGTTCTTGCGGAAGCTAAAATGTGCTGCGTAACACGAGAATGAACTTCATTAGTTCTTGTGGAAGCTCAAATGTGCTGTGTAACATGAGAATGAACCTCACTGGTTCTTGCGGAAGCTCAAACATGCTGCTTAACACATGGGAATGAACCTCCTTGGTTCTTGCAGAAGCTCAAATGTGCTGCGTAACACGAGAATGAACTTCATTAGTTCTTGTGGAAGCTCAAATGTGCTGCTTAACACATGGGAATGAACCTCCTTGGTTCTTGCGGAAGCTCAAATGTGCTGCGTAACATGAGAATGAACCTCACTGGTTCTTGCGGAAGCTCAAACATGCTGCTTAACACATGGGAATGAACCTTCTTGGTTCTTGTGGAAGCTCAAATGTGTTGCGTAACACGAGAATGAACTTCATTAGTTCTTGTGGAAGCTCAAATGTGCTGCGTAACATGAGAATGAACCTCACTGGTTCTTGTGGAAGCTCAAACGTGATGCGTAACATGAGAATGAACCTCATTGGTTCTTGTGGAAGCTCAAACGTGATGCGTAACACATGACGATGAACCTCATTGGTTCTTGTGGAAGCTCAAATGTGCTGCGTAACATGAGAATGAACCTCATTGGTTCTTGTGGAAGCTCAAACGTGATGCGTAACACGAGAATGAACTTCATTGGTTCTTGTGGAAGCTCAAACATGCTGCGTAACATGAGAATGAACCTCATTGGTTCTTGTGGAAGCTCAAACGTGATGCGTAACATGAGAATGAACTTCATTGGTTCTTGTGGAAGCTCAAACATGCTGCGTAACATGAGAATGAACCTCATTGGTTCTTGTGGAAGCTCAAACGTGATGCGTAACATGAGAATGAACCTCATTGGTTCTTGTGGAAGCTCAAACGTGATGCGTAACACGAGAATGAACTTCATTGGTTCTTGTGGAAGCTCAAATGTGCTGCGTAACACAAGAATGAACTTCATTGGTTCTTGTGGAAGCTCAAATGTGCTGCGTAACATGAGAATGAACCTCATTGGTTCTTGAGGAAGCTCAAACGTGATGCGTAACACGAGAATGAACCTCATTGGTTCTTGTGGAAGCTCAAACGTGATGCGTAACATGAGAATGAACCTCACTGGTTCTTGTGGAAGCTCAAACGTGCTGCGTAACATGAGAATGAACCTCATTGGTTCTTGTGGAAGCTCAAACGTGATGTGTAACACGAGAATGAACTTCATTGGTTCTTGTGGAAGCTCAAACGTGATGCGTAACATGAGAATGAACCTCATTAGTTCTTGTGGAAGCTCAAATGTGATGCGTAACATGAGAATGAACCTCATTGGTTCTTGTGGAAGCTCAAACGTGATGCGTAACACATGACGATGAACCTCATTGGTTCTTGTGGAAGCTCAAATGTGCTGCGTAACATGAGAATGAACCTCATTGGTTCTTGCGGAAGCTCAAATGTGCTGCGTAACACGAGAATGAACTTCATTGGTTCTTGTGGAAGCTCAAACATGCTGCGTAACATGAGAATGAACCTCATTGGTTCTTGTGGAAGCTCAAACGTGATGCGTAACATGAGAATGAACCTCATTGATTCTTGTGGAAGCTCAAACGTGATGCGTAACACATGACGATGAACCTCATTGGTTCTTGTGGAAGCTCAAATGTGCTGCGTAACATGAGAATGAACCTCACTGGTTTTTGCGGATGCTTAAACGTGTTGCGTAACACACAAGAATGAACCTCATTGGTTCTTGTGGAAGCTCAAATGTGCTGCGTAACATGAGAATGAACCTCATTGGTTCTTGCGGAAGCTCAAATGTGCTGCGTAACACGAGAATGAACTTCATTGGTTCTTGTGGAAGCTCAAACATGCTGCGTAACATGAGAATGAACCTCATTGGTTCTTGTGGAAGCTCAAACGTGATGCGTAACATGAGAATGAACTTCATTGGTTCTTGTGGAAGCTCAAACATGCTGCGTAACATGAGAATGAACCTCATTGGTTCTTGTGGAAGCTCAAACGTGATGCGTAACATGAGAATGAACCTCATTGGTTCTTGTGGAAGCTCAAATGTGCTGCGTAACATGAGAATGAACCTCATTGGTTCTTGTGGAAGCTCAAACGTGATGCGTAACACGAGAATGAACTTCATTGGTTCTTGTGGAAGCTCAAACATGCTGCGTAACATGAGAATGAACCTCATTGGTTCTTGTGGAAGCTCAAACGTGATGCGTAACATGAGAATGAACTTCATTGGTTCTTGTGGAAGCTCAAACATGCTGCGTAACATGAGAATGAACCTCATTGGTTCTTGTGGAAGCTCAAACGTGATGCGTAACATGAGAATGAACCTCATTGGTTCTTGTGGAAGCTCAAACGTGATGCGTAACACGAGAATGAACTTCATTGGTTCTTGTGGAAGCTCAAATGTGCTGCGTAACACAAGAATGAACTTCATTGGTTCTTGTGGAAGCTCAAATGTGCTGCGTAACATGAGAATGAACCTCATTGGTTCTTGAGGAAGCTCAAACGTGATGCGTAACACGAGAATGAACCTCATTGGTTCTTGTGGAAGCTCAAACGTGATGCGTAACATGAGAATGAACCTCACTGGTTCTTGTGGAAGCTCAAACGTGCTGCGTAACATGAGAATGAACCTCATTGGTTCTTGTGGAAGCTCAAACGTGATGTGTAACACGAGAATGAACTTCATTGGTTCTTGTGGAAGCTCAAACGTGATGCGTAACATGAGAATGAACCTCATTAGTTCTTGTGGAAGCTCAAATGTGCTGCGTAACATGAGAATGAACCTCACTGGTTCTTGTGGAAGCTCAAACGTGATGCGTAACATGAGAATGAACCTCATTGGTTCTTGTGGAAGCTCAAACGTGATGCGTAACACATGACGATGAACCTCATTGGTTCTTGTGGAAGCTCAAATGTGCTGCGTAACATGAGAATGAACCTCATTGGTTCTTGCGGAAGCTCAAATGTGCTGCGTAACACGAGAATGAACTTCATTGGTTCTTGTGGAAGCTCAAACATGCTGCGTAACATGAGAATGAACCTCATTGGTTCTTGTGGAAGCTCAAACGTGATGCGTAACATGAGAATGAACCTCATTGATTCTTGTGGAAGCTCAAACGTGATGCGTAACACATGACGATGAACCTCATTGGTTCTTGCGGAAGCTCAAATGTGCTGCGTAACATGAGAATGAACCTCACTGGTTTTTGCGGATGCTTAAACGTGTTGCGTAACACACAAGAATGAACCTCATTGGTTCTTGCGGAAGCTCAAATGTGCTGCATAACACATACTGTAAGAATGAGTCTCATTGGTTCCTGCGGAAGCTCAAATGTGCTGCGTAACATGAGAATGAACCTCATTGGTTTTTGCGGATGCTTAAACGTGTTGCGTAACACACAAGAATGAACCTCATTGGTTCTTGCCAAAGCTCAAACGTGCTGCTTAAAACACAAGAATGAACCTCATTGGCTCTTGCAGAAGCTCAAACACGATGTGTAACTTTTTGAACCGTTAAAAGTCGTAGTTGCGTAGACTGTCAAAACAGACATTTCTCAGATTACATTAAAAAATATCTTAATATGTGTTTTGAAGATGAACGTCTTATGGGTTTGAAACGACATGAGGGTGAGTCAATGATGACAGAATAAATTTTTTTGGGTGAACTAACCCTTTAAAAACAGCAGTGCATCTTAGGTCACCTTTTGAAATCCTTTGCACTAACCTTCCCTGCTCTGTTAAACTGCAGCGCATGACTGTCCTGTGATCAGCAAGGAGCTCCTGTGAGTGAAGAGCATCTTCTAGAGTACAGAAGGGCCCCTGATGTCTTCAACCCCTCCCTGTGTTGATAATTCATTATTATCACAAAGTATATAGCCCCGTTCACTTTTCACAGACGACTTCAAACACTCCCACCGCTCTGTTACCCTTTCCAAGAGCCGATACAGTGCCGTTGTACATCACATCCGGACTTCAAATATTCTTTGAGTCTCAATTTTGCCGACAAAAAGGAGGAACCGATGGCACAAAACAACGGCAACAAAAATATCCCCCCCACTCTTTTTATCTTGCGTTTCTTCAAGGAACCCGTGTGTGTGTTCTCTTTGTTTTGCTCTAGAGACGTGTTTCGTTTTTTTTTTTGCTGTTGTTGTTGTCTTCTGTGAAGCTCGTGGGCCAAAAGCTCATAATCATTTCAAAAGGTCCTTTAAATATATAATAGGCATGCTACATCTCAGCAAACAAAGTGTCACTCTGAGGAGGTAAACATTCGAGCTGACTCCCGCAATCATGCGACGGTCCCTGAAAAACGTCTGTTTCGTGACCTCTGCTTTCACGTATCACCTTCACAACAGCACAAACACGTTAACATCCAGGAATACAAAAATAAAATGTGCGCTACAGTCACACAAGTCATCTTTACGATTATAGAAAATCTTTCCCCTTGCTGTGCCCATAAGCCGAAACGCTTTAACTGCAAATGCAAGATTTTTTTTTTTAATCTCCCACTATGAAGGGCAATTTAAATAATATCATTATCACTGTGTATAGTAATGAGTTTTAGATCAAATGTTGTTTCACATTCCAGTATCAATAATATTGAGAACATTATAATAAGTTGCAGGTTTAATATCAGTAATTTCGATGTGGGGTAGTCAAAGATGACTATTATTATGTGACTATTAATTTGCGCAATAAAAAAACCCAAACAAATCACTGGCGTAACTAAATGAAAGGCCATCAAAACTGTCAATATGCATTTCAGAGGTAGTTGCTCCCAAATAAATGTTATGTTTAGTGCAGACCGGGTTATTATCTTCCTTGACTACTGCGTGTAAACAGTGTCTGAGAGTTCCGAAAAAAGATGCCGTTTGGGGAAAATTGAGAAACTCACCCTTGGCACAGTCGTATTCCATAAATCTTTTAGCATGTGCCTGTTGGCTAAAATACTTGGCCTCAGAACAGAACTTAACCTCACAATCCAGAGATGTAGAATGGGAAAGAGAGGGAGAGGGGGCTGATAGACATGACACTTCTCTCCGTGTCAGGACCTGGGCCAATGACGTAGCAAACCGCTTGAATTTCGACTCACCCACAGGCCTGAAAAACTGCTCACTGTGAATGTTGACAGCAATTTGAAAATCATCGACCAGAAAAACCAGGGAAAAAACAAATCTTTATTATGATTAATCCTCAAACCGCCATGGTCTGAAAAAGCAGCATCAAAGAGGAGCGCTTTTGAAGGAAATCAGACTCTGTCGTGTTATTTCATACAGACGAAGCGGGGTTGTTTCTCGAGCAGAGGCCCAGTGCGTGGCTGTTGTGATGAAGATTGCCAGTGGCTTCTTGTGGCTGTGTGTTTGTAGGGCCGCTGGAATGAGAGTGGAAACACTGGACGGAGTTTCACTGCTGTCATCCAGATGTTTCTTATGACACTCAATGAGCTGCAGATTAGTCTGAGCTTTATAGGGAAAAGATTGCATCTTGGGACTTGGAAAATGACTGGTTTTGACCACTTATAACAGGTCAAAGATGTAGAAGTTTCAAAGGACTGTCCTGACTGAATACTGGAAATGTGTGAGACGTAAAAGAACAACAACATCAAAAAAAAAAAAAAAAGGGGCTTTTTTCACAGATCTTCGTGATTGAACTTGATGTTTCCTCTTTCTTGTTTTTTCTTTTTTACTCATTCCACAAAAATGGTATACTTTAGTATATCAAGACTTTTTTAGCACCACAAATGTCATGTTTTTCATGTGAAAAGTATTATATAAGTTTTTATTAGATTTTTTTTTTTAATTAGCCTGACATTAAAAGGTATGTCAAATATCATTCCCCTCCCCTTAAAATGGTCCATTCCAAAACTGTATCTAAAAGAATCTGATTGTATTAATTTAAATTACATCAAAAAAACATCAAAAAATACTAAATAAAAAAGTGTATTTTATATATATATATATATATATATATATATATATATATATTTATTATATATATATATATCTTTCCATTTTAAAAGTTACAAATCAAATTTTGCAGATTATTCAGACATTTTTGATATATTTTTAATAGCGGGTGCAGGACACTATAGTTCATTTATTTAAGTGAGAATAGCAAAATAAATCAAACTGTGACATATTATACCCCAAAATTCTTCATACAGTGGACTACCAGTAAAATTAATAAAATATATATATATATATATATATACACACACACACACACACACACACACACACATACATATATACATATATATATATATCTCCTGTTTTTTTTTTTTTTAAATTATTATTCTTTTTAATATGAGGCTTGGAATTTTTGCTATATATATTTAGTTTAACCTCCTCTGGGTTGATCAAGAGTAGGCACCTTTCACTGACCATTTTTTTGGTCACCAAAGTGTGTGTGAGTGTGTGTGGCACACAGTTGTGCACAGCTCCTTCTGACACTGCGGCGAACAGCTCCTGCTTCGACATCAGAGAGATTCCACAGCGAGGTTTTAATTATGTACTGACTTAACTTGGCTCAGAGTTTCAGGATCCTTATTGAACAACATAAATCTGGAGCAATGACAGCCCTGTTCTCCTCACCCCACAAACACGCCGGGTCCAAGGACCTCCCAGGGTTTAAGAGCACCATCTCCTCCAGGACTAACTCTCACACACAAAACACACCACAAAGGTGCAGTCTTCCATACAATAAATCCTAATCGAAAGGTTGTTCAGATGTGTCAGCGAGAGTACATGTGCGCACATGCATGTTTGTGTTTATCCATAAGTTCATTTAAGGATGCCCTTTTCGATGCAGATGGTCTTAGGCCAGCACAGTGCGCACAGATCTTTATGACATATCATATCATAAAACGTGTGACCACGCTGCATAACTAAAGGCAAATTCGTGTAGGTATGTTAATAATGTCCCTTTTAGCACCAGGTTTAACAAGACTATGTTTCTCCAAACTCTCTAAAATGCCCAAGTCTCATTTTCTCCTCTAAGCAGACCCCTATTAGCACACTTATGAACTTTCACACTGGCTTAATTTCAAAATTAAACACCTGTATTTGCTACCCACCACCAACGAGAGGTGTTTTTCAAAGGTGACAACATTAACGACTGCGATAATCACGGCTCGTCCGCAATACCCCCGTTTCTCTGCAGGCTAGCATCCTGTTTTCCAGGCCATCGTTCTCGACTTCAGCTGTTCTGCAGCCGCCTGGCGTTTAGAGCCGTGTGAACGCACCCCCACTGCACTGCGCGCACAACGAGACGGTTCTCGGGAGTGAGAAAATTATCAGATTTATCTTGTGTCTCCATTGGAACTTTTTAAAGAACATTAAATGCAGCTAATTAAATAAAGGGTCAAGGGGAACAATGAAAGTGCGGCACAAAATGACAACTGAGTGTATTAAACAAAGATGTGATGAAAAAAATCATAAAGATCTGAAGGCCAGACAACAGCTGTTAGAAAAACTAAAAGGACTTTTTAAAAGTGTTAGCAAAAAAAAAAAAAAAAAAAAAAGACATTTAACTGCTACTTTCCAGGTGTGGGCGTACCTAGATTAGATTTGGCTGTAATTTGCGGTAAAACACAAATATGCGTTTTTGTTTGTTTGTTTACCGTGGCATTATTTCCCGCTTGTTTTTTTTTTTGTTTTTTGTTTTTTGTGGAAGGAAAGATGAGGCAGAGAAGGAAGAAGAGGATTAGCTCATGTTATGTGATGAGTGAATTAGTCCGTTTGTGAAGCGTTTGCTACTGCTGCACCTGCTCTGCGTGGTTTTGTGATGCATTTGGCATCTGTGACTGACTCGAACTGCCATAAAAGGTACACGTTTGGAAGATGAGCTATGTTAGTGAGATTTAACAATGCTTAAAATAACATGATGGTAAAATTTATGAACATGTCATCATCCTCTCGCGGCTGCAGTGAGAAAAGAAGGAATGTTTCCCCTATCTCGCTAACTTCTCTTTTGTTCCTTAAAAGTAATACATATGTATTTATATATAATAAGTAATTATGTAAATAAATAAATATGTATATATATATTTAACTTATTTTATTTATTTACTATTATTGCAGTGTACAGCAGCAGAAAAAAAAGCCCTAACAGGTTTCTTTTAAAAAAAAAAAAAATAATAATAATAAATGATCAGGCCAATCAATGAATCAAAACTAACCCCAAACCCAGAATTAAAAGATGCCACTTCTAGAGCAAATGCACATATTTTATGTTCCATAACAATATACGCACTTGCAGTAATGCACTTGTAGGCCTACTGTATTCTATATATATATATATATATATATATATATATATATATATGTGTGTGTGTGTGTGTGTTATTATATATATATATATATATATATATATATATATATATGTGTGTGTGTGTGTGTGTGTGTTATATATATATATATATATATATATATATATATATATATATATATATATATATATATATATATTTTTACTTACACACACACATATAGATAGATAGATTTTAATAGTTTTATTAAGTGTTAACAATGTGATTATGTGGTTTTTCTAATCAATTAACTCTGCTTTTGTCATTTTTTACAAGATGGACAAAATCTGTCACCAAAAAAGTCAATATTACAGCATTTTCCATGTTTTATAGCAGTTGTTACGAATGACCTGATGTTTCGGGACATGCGTATGAGCAAGTGAAAATGAAAACATGAATTTTTTAAATAGTTAAAAGAGAGTTAGCTACTTTGCTTCATGACCATGTGGTCCTTTGCAGGTGTCTGAATGATGTCACATCCTGTCACATAATACTGACTGCATGATTTGATCCAGAATGGTCCCTTTATATTGGTTACTCCGAATGACATCAATGAAATTCATTTTTCCAGACATTCGTTCTCACAACAAAGCAACGACTTCTACACATAATTTTAATACCATTTTACACTATGTTGATGTATGATGTTAGAAAATCATGATAGAATAAAAAATATATACATTTTTTACATTTTAAAATGTTTTAATCACAAATGAAATGGCTGCATTGGCCTTTGGACGGTTAAACCGAATGACGTTTTGACACTTCAAAATCTTTAAAATACCTTTATATGTAGCAAAATATAATTAAAACCTTTTGGATTCAATAAAAGAGATCTAGTTGTACTGACTTTCATACTTTGGATGTCATATCTTTGTTTATTATTATTATTAAGGCCTTTTGACAAAAAAAATTACCTGTCACGTCATTGACCCATATAAATATATATATATATATATATACAGGGAGTGCAGAATTATTAGGCAAGTTGATTTTCTGATCATATTTTTTTCCCAAGCACATTTTACCAATTCCAATCCACATCAATCTTAATAACTACTATTAATATTGTTTTTAATCATTTATAAGTGATATATAATTGTTCATGAAGGCTGGAAATGAAAAATGCCTTATATTCAGGTGTGCAGAATTATTAGGCAAGTTTTCTTTTACAGGCAAAATGAGCCAAAAAAGAGATTTAACTCAGACTGAAAAGTCAAAAATTATTAAATACTCATGAGAAGGACGCAATACTAATGCAATACTAGAAATTGCAAAGTTAAAGCATGACCAAGGGACAGCAAAATGCTCATTGGGTCAGCGGGGTCAGACCAAAACAGGTGGAAAAGAAAAGACACATGTTAACTGCAAAATAATTAAGAATTAAGGTGAAGAATTAAGTGTGAAACCATCAGGAACCCTTTAGTCTCCAGCGCCACCATTTTCCAGAGCTGCAACCTACCTGGAGTCTCCAGAAGTGCAAGGTGTTAGGATCTCAGAGACTTAGGTTAGCTAAAGAATCCTAAAAAATGACCTGCACTTGATAAGAATCACAAGCTGAAGTGTTATAAAATACATGAAGACTGGGTTTTAATAGGGCTTATAGACAGACAGCTTGAGAATGACTCCTGATGGACCAGCACCACATCCTCTTGTACCACTGTTTGAAGAATTTATCCAGAATCTGGCAGTAAGGTGTTTTGAGTTCACTTTTAGTCCATCTCTTATCCTGAAATGTCTGTCTTGCAGAGATGGACTAAAAATGATCTTCCAAAACTTACTGCCAGATTCTGGAAGATAAATTCTTCAAACAGTGGTACAAGAGGATGTGGTGCTGGTCCTTCAGGAGTCACTCTCAAGCTGTCGGTTTATAAGGCCTATAAAAACCCAGTCTTCATGTATTTTATAACACTTCAGCTTGTGATTCTTATCAAGTGCGGGTCATTTTTTAGGATTCTTTAGCTAACCTAAGTCTCTGAGATCCTGAGACCTTGCACTTCTGGAGACTCCAGGTAGGTTGCAGTTCTGGAAAATGGTGGCGCTGGAGACTAAAGGGTTCCTGATGGTTTCACACATAATTCTTAATTATTTTGCAGTTAACGTGTCTTTTCTTTTCCACCTGTTTTTGTCTGACCCCGCTGACCCAATGAGCATTTTGCTGTCCCTTGGTCATGCTTTAACTTTGCAATTTCTAGTATTGCATTAGTATTGCGTCCTTCTCATGAGTATTTAATAATTTTTGACTTTTCAGTCTGAGTTAAATCTCTTTTTTGGCTCATTTTGCCTGTAAAAGAAAACTTGCCTAATAATTCTGCACACCTGAATATAAGGCATTTTTCATTTCCAGCCTTCATGAACAATTATATATCACTTATAAATGATTAAAAACAATATTAATAGTAGTTATTAAGATTGATGTGGATTGGAATTGGTAAAATGTGCTTGGGAAAAAATATGATCAGAAAATCAACTTGCCTAATAATTCTGCACTCCCTGTATATATATATATATATATATATATATATATATATATATATATATATATATATATATGGGTCAATGACGTGACGGGTAATTTATATATATATATATATATATATATACATACATATATAGTCTTGTTAAACTTGGTGCTAAAAGGGACATTATTAACATACTTGCACAATTTGCCTTTAGTTATGCAGTATGGTAAGTTTGGTAAGTAAGTTTCATGATATGATGTCATAAAGATTTGAATCAGATTGAATCAGATTATATAGAATCCAATTTTAAACTCTGAAACTATAAGCAACTTGGTAACTCTTGTTATTAATGCAAAATGATAAAAAAAAAAAAAAAAGATAAAATACCTTGTATGATAATTGTGCATAAATTAACATCTCTACATAAAAAAAATGATTTCATCAAAGCAGCTCAGTGAGAACTTTTTCAATGCACGCAAATGAACTAATGGCGTGTCTGTCTGCTAATCAAGTTCATGCACTGATTCATTCACAGGTATAATTTCAACAGAAGTCACAAACACTCTTTATCAGGCTGTCCTGTGCGGTTCTGGAGTGTAAGCACTACTGACTGGAGGCTGGCCTGAACTCTGAGTTCCTCCTACTCTGCCATTAATCTGATCCTGGCGGAGGAATGTAGGATTTGGCAAGCGCTCTGCCATAAATAAAGAGAGGCCTACACAAAAGAATGTGTTAATTACTAATTATACAGAGAAAGGCACAGACCAAGCAAATGAGTGCTGGAAGGCGAATGGAGATGTCTGCTCCCAACTGCAGCGTTAGGTCCACTTATGTAAAACAGAAATCAAACGCTTCAATCATGCAACTGTTAAGAATGTCTTCCTGTCCTAATTGCCATGAAAAACAGTATCCGTCACATGAACCAGAGTAAAAGCCCAGTCTCTAGAATCGTGACCCCGTCCCAAGTTGCCGTTTGAAAGTCCCTGAACTTACACATTTAATCACCTCATTCCGTCTCATTAGATAGTGTAGCTAGTCTTGTGTTGTGTTCAGAACTCTTCCTCACCTTCTGTAAAAAAAAAAAAAAAAAGTGCCTGGCAATACAGTGAGGTGGAAACCTGAGGTAAATTAGTGTCACATTTCCAGGGAACTATTTGCAGATCAGCGGAAAGTGGCAGATGGCGCTTGCATTGAAACGTATTGTGACTGTTATTCAAAAGCAGACTTTTTTCCCGCTCTCGTTTTTCATGATATTAAAAAATAATGTGTTGTTTTCTTACTGTGTGGCCTATTAATAGGGAAAGAAGTGGGGGAGAATTAAACTTTAAGCAGCCCTTGACACTCGCTGAAATTTAGGGTGTCTATTAAAGATCCTCTTTTAAAAAGCAGAATGAAATAATAGATTTGCGGCTGGCATCTTGCCTGCCTGCAACTTCCTGGGCTCATCATTAGAGCTGGCATCTCCAGGTCTCAGGGAAACATCCGTGGCCCTCAGAGTAACACCGTCTTCTGCATCTGTCCTGGCTGCCTGTCTCCAGAGCCTGCTCTCAACTGATGTTAAAAGAAATCTTTATTGTCAGCCACATCTCCCATTCACTTTGTTCACCTGCGCTGACAATCCTGGGCTGTGTGTGTGAGAGAGAGTCACAGAGATTGTGTGTGTGTGTGTGTGTGTGTGTGTATGTGCGAGCATACGTGAGTATAGAGTCCCTGCGTGAGAGTGAGTGTGTCTATGCAACTCTCCCTCCCTCCGGTCTCTTTCGTCTTCCAACATTGGCATCCCTGAGTTTCTAAATGCTCCCTCATTAGTTTAAATCTGTTTGAAATCTCCAAGTGAGAGAGTGGTAATGAAGTGCAAGCAGTGGCCCTCTCTTAAGCCGTGACAGGTGGGAAGATGGCTCGTGATGTTTGATTGGGGGGGAGGGAGCTTGGCGGCGTTGGCAGGAGGGGCGGCGGATGGAGCAGGGGGGTAACGGACTTCTGGATTCCAAAGCATCTCGCGTCGGTATCACCGGCAGACAGAGCGTGTTTCGACAGCGCCGCTTACGACACCTCTTCAAGTGAAGCCATACAGCACTTTGGCGCATGGGACTGACAGTTTGTTGAATTATTTAGCTAGGCCCGATCCGCTGTTTGCATTGCCGTTCATTATATGCTCGCTGTCTTTTAATGAGGTCAATTATATGGGGCTGAGTTCCTGCACAGGAAACAGAAATACGCCCGATTAAATGGGCGTAAGTGAAATGCTCGAGTGTGGGAAAGGGACGGAATAAAAGATGATTTCTGTGGCAGGAATGAGTCTAAAAATGGTCAGTCCTGATGGCAACTTCAGCAGATCATTGGTTGTTCTCATCGTTTACCCAGCCTTATATAACACGAAACTCTTATTTCACCCTGTAGAACACAAAAAATGTTATCAATATTTTATTTATTTTATAACAATAAAAAAAGTTCACTGGCTATTAAGAACAGTAACTAAATACATAAATAAGATAGGTAGTAGGCTGGGTAAAAAAAATATTGTTTTTTCAATTTTACGAACCAATATCGATTCTTAAATCCCAAGAATTGATTAGTCTAGCCTGATTTCAGTTGATGATTGAACGAAACATTGAAGCGCGCCTCCCATCGAATAATTCGCAATAAGCTTTGTGCTTTGTTACTTTTATATAAAACCAGAGTCTCACAGATTTCAAATTCATGTCAATTTGAATTATTACGAAATTCAAAAAAATGATGACCGTTTGATGTGGTGTGACAGATCGCTGTAGCGCCTGAGTTCAAACGAAGCACACGTGAACTGATCCTCTCCTCCGCTTTAATACCAGTTACAGCGTGAAATAAATATGAATGAACATCTGAAGGTATATACTCATTAGTCCAGCTAGAAAAATGAACTCTTTTGCTAAATATATGCAGCATATTACATAATGCATGTTTGAATAAATCTGTCAAGTTTTTATGACAGCCACCATTTAAATGTTTATATTTCAAAAAAACTAATTGGAGTAATTGGAGTAACTTTATTATTATAAAGTGTAATTTAAGTGTTTGCATACAAATCAGTTAATTTTAACCTTCAATATTTTAGGCTAGTAATGTAGCTCCCATATATAGTTTACAACATTAGTTGAGAGATTTTTTTTCATTAGTTGAGAAAATTTTCCATGTACTGTACCTGAATATATCCAAAATAATCCATATTGAATCGAATCAAATCGAATTGGAATCTAAACAAAATCACAAGCTTGTGAATTGAAATCAAATTAAATGGTGAAATTTGTGCCAATACCCAGCCCTAGTAGGTAGATAGGTAGGTAAATAAATATATCAGATCAGAATCTGAGCCTGGATCCTCTTATGGCACAAGGTGAACCAAACTTGACACTTGTGCTCCTTCAAAAAAAAAAAAAAAAAAAAAAAAAATGCTGGCTATCATTTCTCTGTAATCAGGTAGAAAAAAAACATTTGTTTGAACAAACCACTCTCCTGTGCCAGTTTGGCAACAAACTAAATTTGCAGAATACAATCCGCTTTTAGTCTTGTGACCTGCGAAGATAAACAGGGGCATTTGATGGGGGAGGTAAACAGAGTGACGGAGAGATTTAATCTGCTAATCGCGCACAAATTCAAAGTTTCACATCTCCCTTATCTTGTGGCTTTTCCAGAGAGAGAGAGAGAGAGAGAGAGACAGAGAGAGAGAGAGAGATAAAAGTTTATGCTCAGAAGGATTGATTATCTGCTAAATAAACAAATATGGAAGCCATGTCTATTAAACCATGACTGAGTTTGTCACATATTTATATGCTAACTTTAAAAAAGAAAAGTTGGAAGTAAATACCAAGCACTTCTTTATTTACTGTTTTTATATACTAAAATATAACTAGAATTTAAATAACTAATAATAATAATAATAATAATAATAATAAAGAGAACATAGGAATTAATTATCTTTTTTTCCCCTGGAATTTGAGATGTCTTTGATTAATCAGTAGTTCACCTCATTCTTCATATTCTCCTCATCACTGCTGGAATCTTTTTGTAGCAGCTTCAAATATTTGTGCATGGGCGCATAAATGATTTCCCTTTCATTCTCTCTCATTCTCTCTCTCTTTATTTCCAGACCTTCTTAAGTAATTTGACCTTTAACAGGGAGAGCAAGCTAATTTTTTGCTTCGATGGCCAAGAATCAGAACATGTCACTTAATTCAAATTGGAATGAATACAGGTATGGCATGACACAACCAGTGTGGTTTTGTGTTAAAGGATGTGTAAGGAGAGAGATACTGTCTGTGACACAAAACCTTAGGGCCTAACTTTTAGATATGCATTGTAGGTGTGCATGCAGTCAAATAATTAGGCAAATTTAAGTAAATGCACTGGCAAATATAATTAAACAAAATATCTCAATGTCAATATAGTTCTAGGGATTATTTCTTTTAATTCGTGTTTCAATCTTCTAATACACTTCACAAGTAATAAATCTGTGGGATTGTACCTCAAGAGCACCCCCTCCCACTAACTGTCACTGTCTGAACTATTTTGCTTTCCCGTTTCCCTTTGTTTTAGTCTCGGATTTCAATTCATTTAGACACATCTTTGATCAGAATGGCATCTTTACATCTAATTCAAATGCTCTTTTCTATGCAAATAACATCTGCTCACCTTTAATGAATTTGCAATGTCTGTTCTTATAAACATTTACTATGGTAACCACAGTTTCTACACAAATAAACAATGCAAAACAAATTAAAACTTAAAATTTGATTTTAATTGGCACTTTGTTTTTTTTTTAAATTATTATTAGTATTAAAAAAAAATAAAAAAATCTTACAGACACACACACACACACACACACACACAAATTACTATTATTATTAAAAATAAATAAATAAAAAATAAAATACAGCCTTTATTGCACTTGTTGACCATTGTTAAATTAGTTACTGAAGAAGAAAATCAATTTGAAAATGAATAATTAAAAAAAAAAAAACATTTTATATATACTGTATATATAAACGATGTTTGTAGCAGATCCCATATTAATGTATAACATAAATATAAGTTTTTAGCAGGGTATTTTCATGGAAAATGTGCTTAGTATGGTACATTTTTGTAATTTACAAAATAACAACAACAGTATTTTTGTCAGTGTATATATATATATATATATATATATATATATATATATATATATATAGTATATTATATATGTTGTTTTGTAAATTACACAAATTTAACATATACATACATACATATATATATATATATATATATATATATATATATATATATGTGTGTGTGTGTGTGTGTGTGTATGTGTGTGCGTGTGTGTGTGTGTGTGTGTAAGCTATATAAAAATATACTTTACATACATAAATACACTTTAAATACACATATTTTTTTGTCTTTTAATAGTGAGGAAAAGGTACAGCACACCCTAACCCTTCCCGCTAATATGGAGGTAAAGGTAAAAAAGGAGGAAAAAAGGAAAAAGGAAAAAGCTCATTCTGCACAGCCCCTCTGCTCCGATAATGCATCACACTTCAACTCCGTCTCATCTTATGCAAAGTGACTTACAAGAGGAGGCTGGCGCCAAGAAGCATCAGCGCTCCGTCACTTGAGAGAGGGAAGCAATATTAAAAAGAGTCCCTTGACGGATGCCACAATAGCAGTGCCTTTCATTATCGCCCTGCCGCCTGTGTCAAGCCACCGTGTACCGTTCATTGTGCATGCATAGTAAATGACTATTTACCTGCCAGTGCCTTTGATAAGTCAGTCCCCTCTCCGCCGGCCCTCGTGCCCCCACCCCTCACCCTTTCCTCCCCCTCAGCCGGACCCGGGCCGCTCGCACGCGGTTCCTCCGAGCGCCCCTCCTCTCCCCACAATCACATTATCATGAGCTTCCCTACCGCCTCCTCTGCTAGAATTTGTAAGATTACATTTTCCACAGGTGCCGTTCTCTGGGGCTTATCAAGGAACTTTCTTTGATTGTTTCCTGCTTTTTTTCAGTACCTCCCGTTTCCTCTTCTTTTATCTCCTTCCCTCTCTGAGCCATCCTCCCTCTTCGCGCTTTCTCTGTTCCTCCTCGTCTCGCTCGTGTTCCTCGGCCTTCTTCTCCTGTCAGCGTCCCTGCTGGGGTTTTGTGTTGCGGTCGCTCTGTTTGTGCAGTCCCTTGTTTTCAAATGACATACCGGGATAGATATGCAATATTAAAGAGGGGCCTTATGAATTTTTGACATCTAATTAGTTGCTTCTCGGTTAACATATCGCAGCTCACGGGGGCAGGGCCTTCCGCCAGGGTCTCTGAAGAGCCAAATAAAAAAAAAAAAAAGAACACGGCATCTCTTGCATGTTCGTCTCTAATGTAAGCAGTAATCGTTGCGCTAAGGTTAATTAATGGCCCTCGGTATCCAGGATCTTCACAGTGTATCTGGTTTGCGGTATCATCGTTTAACCAATTAGCTTATTTTTCCTCTTGAAATCTTAATAGCCCACTTTGAGCGCTCATACGTACCAGGAAACATACAGTTGAACAGCAATTTTGTGACATTGTAACTATTTATAGATGGCACAGACCCTCAGAGCACACACGTTCTCTCTCACTTTCTCTCTCTTTTTCACACACACATAAACAACACTGCGATATCCAGTCAGCTAGGCCAGATAAAACAAACAAAAGGAATGAATACGAAACGTTTCCTTGCTCTACACACAAGTGCCCCATCCAGAACAATGCAACCTAAGCTCCCACTATATACAGTAAGATCCAAAAATTGGAGACCACTACTGAAAATTCTTCTATTTTGCATTTTTTTTTATATCAATATATAAGATTTTAGAATTAATAAATAGAATTATAAATTATACACTCTAAAAAATGCTGGGTTAAAAACAACCCAAGTTGGGTTGAAAATGGACAAACCCAGCAATTGGGTTGTTTTAAACCAGCAGGTTGGGCAAACATTTAACCCAACCGCTGGGTTAAAACAACCCAATTGCTGGGTTTGTAGTTTTATTTAACCCAACTATTGTTTAAAAAATTACTGTATTGCTTGCTTATAATGAACCCAAAATATGTTGAAAATGAACATTTATTAATAAGTTTAATGAATTTTAATTAAAGAAAATTGCCAATTAATAAATGTTCACCTTTTGATTAGTATTGTTGTCTCTATAGTAATTATGTCTGATTTTAATTATGTTAATTTTAAGCCAGCCATATAGTAAATTTTAAACAATAGTTGGGTTAAATAAGACTGCCCAGCACATTGGGCAAACATTTAACCCAACCGCTGGGATTGTCCATTTTGTATTATCAGCATAAAAATTTAAAATGTAAAAATATTATATTAATTTAAGAATGTTTTAGTATTTGTTTTGTTCCTCTTTTGCTTTAATGACAGTAGCTGCATAAACTCTGCTATACATTTTGTGTAAAACCTATTTACAGACAAGAAAAAAAAAAAAAAGAAATCCCAGACTTTTGGACCACACTGTATATATCTCCTGTGTCCCCTGTACTTTGCATCCCTAACATATTTCTGCAGGAATCTTCTACTTCTACTTTCTACTCTCAATGGTTGATTCCCAAAGGTCCATGCAAGTACGCTTGGGAGTTGGTGATTTCTCTTGTAGAACAGAGCAGAGCGGAGCAGAACAGCACAGCACAACAGGAAGAGCATCAGCAGGGTGTGTAATCTGACATCGATAGAGAAGGGATTCTGGATAGAGTGATAAGATGTGCATCTTCCTTGGCAAATCTGTCTTCAGAGTTTTAGACTGATCTCATTATCTTAATCACTTCAAATACCTGTTTAGCCTTCACCATACAGGTCAAAATGAATAAAACTGCAACAACCCATGGGCTGTTGATTTAACACTTTAATTTAATTAATTAGCTATTGGAAAAATAAGCACGTTAAAATTATTAACGCATTTAATGCACTCGCTTAGCCCCAGACCTACGTAGTTCATCTTACATTTCATAAAGTTGATTGATGACGAATATAAAGCAGGGCAACAACTTTCCACCTTTTTCTGAACGCGGAAGTCTCTCCCGACTTCGTACTGGAATGATGCTTTAATTTCCGGTCTCCGGTGTTTCTAGTCAAATAAGTGTATTTTCTGAGCTGATAATGTAACTGTTAAACCTTATGAAAGTGGTTTAAAAAGCACATGGCTCCAACAGTGCCATCACTTTACAGTGCAGCAATGACTGTCTTTTGTCTCACTCATCAAAGTTTAATGACACAAAGCTGTCCGAAGTTACTGAAAACATATAAGCGCTCATATCCTACATGCAGCTCACGATCAGGATTAAGTTTGTGGGATTTTTTTCCCTTAAAATGATTAGAGCACAATAATGCTATTTGGGGAATATTTTAATTTAAAGGTGATACAGAGGATGTTTTGTTTTATACATTTTTGCAGTATTACTTGAAACTGTCTTTACTAACTGATAAAAAGACTATTTATTAGGTGCACTGAAAGGAATAATATTAATACACATCATCTGTGCACGAGGTAGGGCCTTAAAAACATCGATGATAGCGTAAACGATTGGCCCTCTGGCTTGTCAATCACTGCCATGACGTTCCTTGTGAGAGACGTGCGCGACTGCGCGCTCCAGTAACTTTCCACACTCCACAGGCGCCGCATGCAATGTTTTTGTCAGGAGACAGGAGTAACAACTGCAGATTATGAGTTACCTGCAGTGAGTCCGACATAATGAATCCACTAACACGACACAGAGAATGCCGGTGGTAAACAAACACTCGTGTTCCAATACTCGTGCACGAGTTTTGGGAGGCGTTCCCTCGAAATGTGCTCATTTCAAAAACTCACTAACGGTCTTTGGTTTCTCAGTCGATGAAAAGATCCTCTGTATCACCTTTAAGTGCTGCAAGCCATATCTGTTTTCTCTTGCCAGTCTAGCATAAAATGCAAGGAATACGGCACTGTATACGGACATTCTCTTCAGATTCGCTGGTGCTCAAAACAGATACTTTCCAAGAATTTCTTTAGTTTATTGCTGTTATGTAGCGGCCAACAACAGCACAGATTAACCCTGTGCACAATTTTATTTTTAGTAATGTTCAAATAATTTCTGTTTAGTTAAAGGTGCAGTATGTAAGAATTATGTCCGCTAGAGGTCGCTAAAGGCCTGTTCAAAACAAAAGCGTAGCTTGACTCCAAGTTTGAGTGCGAAATCTTGGGACATGTGGTCTTCACCTCAACGGACGGTGCAAAAGAATCGGGATAGGACTTGGGAAGAAATCAAGTTTGTGGATGCGATTATTAACGCTACTGTAGTATGAAGCAGAGCAGGACCGAGTGTTGTGGGAGCTGAACGAGGCCGCTGGAGCGATTGCACGACACACACCTCACAAGCAGCAGAACTTTTATTATGCCACAGTCGCTGGCACCGCTTCCACTTTTCTGGTCATGAGTATGAGGTAACACAGCTCTGTTTATCATATTAGATATATTTGAGAGTGTTGAAAATGTTATAACGTTACTCTGGATGTTCGCTCGGCGGCTGCTGTGAGACACTTGTTGCACACTGCAGTAAACTAGATCGATTTTAGTATATCATTAAATGCTGGATGGCTTGTGTTGATAAATGGCATGCAATTCATTTTAAAACATATTGTATGATGGAGAAAATTCTGTATTACTTTTACTAAAAATAAAGCTGCATCTGATTATGCTATGTTAGCTACTTGACAAAATAGTGTTTTTCTCTGAGGCATGGTAAGCATGGTACTCGCAAAAAAAAAAAAAAAAAAAAAAAATCAAGAAAATTAGATTTAAACAATAAGACTAAACATCTTGAGCTATATAACAACAATTAGTTTTCTGTCTATACATATATTAAAATGTTTAATACATTAAAGAGTCTTTGGTGTTTCCATGGTTTCTACAAAATAAAACTACAAAATAAAAAAAAATAAAAAAATAACTACAAAATACACATACACATCGATCAGGCACAACATTATGACTTCCTTCCTAATATTGTATTGGTCCCACTTTTGCTGCCAAAACAGCCCTGACCCATCGAGGCATGGACTCCACTAGACCGCTGAAGGTGTGCTGTGATATCTGGCACCAAGATGTTAGCAGCAGATCCTTTAAGTCCTGTAAGTTGCGAGGTGGGGCCTCCATGGATCGGACTTGTTTGTTCAGCACATCCCACAGATGCTCGATTGGATTGAGATCTGGGGAATTTGGAGGCCAAGTCAACACCTCAAACTCATTGTTGTGCTCCTCAAACCATTCCTGAACCATTTTTGCTTTGTAACAGGGTGCATTATCCTGCTGAAAGAGGCCAGAGCCACCAGGGAATACCGTTTTCATGAAAGAGTTTACATGGTCAGCAACAATGCTTAGGTAGGTGGTACGTGTCAAAGTAACATCCACATGGATGGTAGGACCCAAGGTTTCCCAGCAGAACATTGCCCAAAGTATCACACTGCCTCTGCCGGCATGCCTTCTTCCCATAGTGCATCCTGGTGCCACGTGTTCCCCAGATAAGCGATGCACACGCACCTGGCCATCCATGTAGTGTAAAAGAAAACGTGATTCATCAGACCAGGCCACCTTCTTCCATTGCTCCGTGGTCCAGTTCTGATGCTCACGTGCCACTGTTGCCTCTTTCAGCAGTAGACAGGGTTCAGCATGGGCACCCTGACTGGTCTGTGGCTAATGCAGCCCCATACGCAACAAACTGTGATGCACTGTGTATTCTGACACCTTTCTATCAGAACCAGCATTAACTTCTTGAGCAATCTGATCTACACTAGCTTGTCTGTTGGATCAGACCACACAGGCCAGCATTCGCTCCCCACATGCATCAATGAGCCTTGGCCGCCCATGACCCTGTCGCCGGTTTACTACTGTTCCTTCCTTGGACCATTTTTTATAGATACTGACCACTGCAGACCTGGGAACACCCTCACAAGAGCTGCAGTTTTGGAGATGCTCTGACCCAGTCGTCTAGCCATCACAATTTGGCCATTGTCAAACTCGCTCAAATGCTTGCCCATTTTTCCTGCTTCTAACACATTAACTTGTTCACTTGCTGCCTAATATCCCACCCACTAACAGGTGTCGTGATTCGCTTCACCTTTCAGTGGTCAATGTTATGCCTGATTGGTATAATATATATATATATATATATATATATATATATATATATATATATATATATTTTTTTTTTTTTTTTTTTTTTTTTTTTTTTTTTGAACCCTCTCCAGCACTGACTGTATGATTTTGAGATCAATTTTATCACACTGAGGACAATTGAGGGACTCAAACACAACTATTAAAAAAGCTTCAAACATTCACTGATGCTCCGTAAGGAAACACGATGCATTAAGAGTTGGGGGGTGAAAACTTTTGAACAGAATGATGATGTCCCAATTTTTTCTTATTTTGTTTAAATATCATTGTTTTTCATTTAGTACTGCCCTTCAGAAGCAACAGAAGATACTTGCATGTTTCCCAGAAGAAAAATTAAGTACAATTTACCTTGATATTTGAATTCAAAAGTTTTCACCCCCCGACTCTTAATGCATCGTGTTTCCTTCTGGAGCATCAGTGAATGTTTGAACCTTTTTTAATAGTTGTGTTTGAGTCCCTCAGTTGTCCTCAGTGTGATAAAATTGATCTCAAAATCATACAGTCACTGCTGGAAAGGGTTCAAATATGCAAAAGATGCTTGAAAACTGAAGAATCCGCAGGACCTGGAGGATTTTTATGAAGAACAGAGCTCAGTTTAACTGCTCAGAACAAACAAGGGACTCATGAACAACCATCACAAAACAAACAAACAGCCATAGATAATCCAGGTAACCACACACAGTGTTAAGAATCAGTGGTTCACATACTTTTGAATAGGGCCATTTTAATAAATTCATCTATTTTTTTTTTTCTCTTGTGGACTATATGTAATCATCTTTTATCTAAAATATCTTACTCAGGACAGAACTAAATAAAAATAACATGCATTTTGTATGATCTCTCTTATTTAGTTAAAATTATTCACATTTTCACAGATTCTGCAAGTGGTTCACATACTTTTTCTTGCAACTGTATATATATATATATATATATATATATATATATATATATATATATATATATATATATATATATATATATATATATATATATATATATATATATATATATATATATTATCATTTTTAAAATATTATTCTATATTGTGTTACAATACAGTATGTTTAGCGACTAGGGAGTCTACTGAAAAAAAAAAGAGAGATATAGAGAGAATGCTTACATTCTGATAGGGGAAGTATAACATTTTGCAGTTGGGTCTTCCTCTATGTTGCCTCTCTGTCTGACAGGGAAAGTAAACTCCAATTTCAGAGCTCTCCGAAGACCACCACCATCGTGGATACTGACGGCTCCCATAGAATAATGATCAATTAACTGATTATTCCGGTGAGGGGCCTGATTCGATAATCAGTGCGGCTATTAATCACTTTTTATCTACTAATCAGCAGCTCCTTATTCATTATGCTCTACAGATCAGGGAGAAGCTCTAGCCTGGGCCGTGTTTTCAATCACACCGTTTTCCCTTAGATCCTGTGGTAGGTAACATGTTGCGATTGTACGATAATACTGCTCAGATCCGTCTGAACTCATGCCATGATGAATTGCATGCACTGAACAGCGAGCCAGGACAGGAGGAAAATGAAAACCAACTGAACCGAATTGGTGAAACACTTACAGAACTAAAAGTTCACCCAGAAATGTAAACTCTGTCATCATTTGCTCACCCTCATGTTGTTCCAAACCGAGCCTGAATTTTTTACAGGGATAAAAGAAAAAGGAGTTATCTAGCAGAACGTCCCAGCGGCATTTGTGTTTCATGCAACAAAGAAACTCATATACATTTTAAATAACATGGGGGTAAGTAAATAATGACAAAAAACAAATTCAATTAAATTAAACAAACGTATAAATGAACTTATCCTAAAATAAAATGCAATGCAATATAATTACTGTTTGAAACAAAAAAAGGGGGGGGTCATACATTTGAATATTTCTAAGCAGAAGAAGCTATGAGGTAAATTGCCTGTTCTGTAAAAAACTAGAGTCTACGACAGCACTTTACGCAGTGCATTTCCACCCATTCCCCCTTCCTAAGTGTTCACCTCATTCTCAGAGCCCGCCTTTTGCGGCATAAATGCTTTTCTGTTATTTTTTCATTTAGCGTCAATTGACCTGACAGAATGGTTAGCAATTAAGTGATTTTTGTAATGGTCTTGGGTAATTTGCTTAGGCTTGTCAGCTGTATTTTATGAAGTCACCCTCAGCCCTGCTCTCTCGCTGGTGCATAATAGCTTATAATTTCAAAATCTTTATCCTCTGTTTCATTCTCAATAAATTGAAATTACAGGAAGTTGTTGAAGACGCTTAAATTTCCCCCTTTTTGTTCCATTCTGTCTATTTCGTAATTGACAGTAAAGGGAATCTTTTTGCTTGGGCAACCATAACATAATCACGCTTAATGTGTAAACTCTGTCACACGATAAGCGGAGAAACCTGCTCGCTCGGGTTCAGTGTAAATACAGGAAGTTTTTCCGCATAGCTAATTGGGCATGTCATGTCAGAGCCTTATCACACAGAAATCATTTTTATATAGTTCACATAAGCAACACCGACCCTAGAAAACATCAACATAATACAAGGTCAAATAACAGAGAGTAATGATATCTCGTTTTTTCTTCGTCAGGACAAAAGGGACTACAGCTTTTCTCCGGTGCCCGTATTTAATTCCGCGTTGCATTGATGGTCTCTGCTTGTCTTGTCACTAGAAATGTTGCGAATTTCCAGCATAAAATACTTCAGCTGTCATCTGCGTGCCACCACTTTGTCAAGTAATGTTTTTCAGCTAATCATCTCAGCTTGTAATAACTCCAGCCTAACATCTGCTGTCCCCCATAACACTTCACTAATTTTTCCCTCATTCCACTGCACACCATTCGCTCCTAACACAATCTACATGTATTAGTTGATAATGACTTAGTGCTTAAAAGCAAATAGATGTCGAGGGACCAGCAAGACAGACGCTCTTACCCTACTCTGACTCCAGAAGATGAATCGAAGCCTGGGAGAGCAGAAGAAACGCTTATCAATCATATTTAATGTTTATATATTCATGTACTGACAAACTGTGACAGGACCCTTGTTGGTACAGCGAAAGCATCCAGGCTTTGAATTTGTCCTTTCTGGGAAGACATTCCCAGTAAAAAAAAAAAAGTCTTGAAAGAGTTATGACTTTCACCAAGACCCTCCGTCTTATCGTTTTCCTTTATGACCTCATATTGGGAAAAATCCCCCTACTTACATTTTAATGGGTTTCCTTGCTGTGCTTAACATGGTTTGAAATGGCATCTCATAATAACCATATGCCTATTAAAGACATGATTGAGACAGTCACTAATGAGCAAAGTACATGCTGACTGTGTTAAGAAAATTGTTGGAGATACAATCATATTTCTCTATAATTCTAATGAGAATTTGGCTGTATTTCTAATTGGTAGAAAGTCCACACATTTTGACTGTTATGATTTCAACAAAGTTAAAATAGTTTAAAGGTCCCGTTCTTCGTGATCCCATGTTTCAAACTTTAGTTAGTGTGTAATGTTGTTGTTAGAGTATAAATAAAATCTGTAAAATTTTAAAGCTCAAAGTTCAATGCCAAGCGAGATATTTTATTTAACAGAAGTCGCCTACATCGAACGGCCAGTTTGGACTACATCCCTCTACTTCCTTCTTTAATGACGTCACTAAAACAGTTTTTTGACTAACCTCCGCCCACAGGAATACACAAGAGTTGCGTTTGTAGAGTGTGTTTGTCGCCATGTCGTCGAAACGCTGTTATTTTCATCCCGCAGTCCAATCACCGGGTCTGATTCCGGCTCAAATTGATAGGGTAAAATTAAAGACATGTTTACAATAACACTGAGCGCGTGCATCTCCACGTTATGGTAAGAGGCGTGACCTTTCCGGGCAAGATGCGCTCAGAGCTGCTGTCGAATCACAACACAGGAACCGCTGGCACAATCAGAACTCGTTACGTATTTCTGAAGGAGGGACTTCATAGAACAAGGAAGTCATCAGCCCGTTTTTAGGACAGTGGAAACAGCGGTATACAGATAAGTAAATTATGTGAAAAATACTGTGTTTTTTTACACGCGAAACATGAACACATGTTATACTGCACACTATAAACACAATCAAAGCTTCAAAAAAAACACGAAAAACGGGACCTTTAAATATGTGGACACATTCCATTACACTTTAAATGAGAGTTCTTTTTTTTTGATGCAATATGAATATTCACTATTCATTCAATACGACTTTTTGGAAAGAAATTAATACTTTTATTCAGCAAGGATGCATTAAATTGATCAAAATTGACAGTAAAGACATTTATAATGTTACAAAAGATTTCTAAATGCTGTTCTTTTGAACTTTCTATTTACCAAAGAACAAAAAATTCTCACAGTTTCCACAAAAATATTAAGCAGCACAACTATTTTCAACATTAATCATTTCTAAATCGGCATTTTAGAATGATTTCTGAAGGATCACGTGACCCTGAATACTGGAGTAAATTCAGCTTTGCCATCAAAGGAATAAATTACAGTTTAAATATATTTACAGAAAAAACAGCTGATTTAAATTGTAATAATATTTCACAATATTACTGTTTTTACTGTATTTTGATCAAATACATGCTGGCTTGGTGAGTATAAGAGACTTTCAGAAGCATTAAAAAAATCTTACCGACCCCAAACTTTTAAACGCTAGTATACATTTTAATTTTAACTGAACCACTGTTGTGTTTGGATCATGTATAATATGTCAATGCATAAAACGAAGATAGAAAATAATGCTATTCCAACTTCAAAATCAGCTCTTAAAATTGTGAATGTCTCAGACTTGAGGGGAAAATTGGAAAAGAAGAGATCTATCTACTTAAAATGTGCAATATCACATCATATCATAACTAGTGAATTGTTTAAAATGTTTTGTTTTGCACACAGAACTGATTTTAGACCTTCCTGTGTGTTTTCTGAGAGATCAGAGAACAGGAAGACAAAGAGATTTAGCCACACTTAAATTGCAATTGCAGTTCCCCCATCGACGCTCCTTTGCCCAGACACCTTTTTCATACACGACTGAACCATTCATATTCCATCTGTTCCAGCTCTCACTCTTTGGGGAGGCTGTCAATCTCGAGAAATCATGTGACACGGAAGGGATGGGAGAGGAAGATTGGGGGGGGGGTTTCGCCGTTACGCCGCTCATGGACGCCTGACTCTTGGGACTCTACCAAGCATTGAGTGAACATTTACCTCTCCTATATATTTATAGGGAAAGAGAGAGAGGGAGGCGGGCTGGAGGGCGCCGATGTTGCCGCTGCAGCATGACCGGGAGCCAGGAGAGAGAAGACACATCTGTCACAGGATTAACTTTCCACTCCCTGGGACCTGGGTGTCAGGAGCGGCCCCTGTGTGCTGCACACACACTCTGATGACATCAGATAGAATACAAAAGCTGCCTATTGTTGGCTGATGAACACCTGTCAAAAGCTTTCATACTGAGATTCATATAGAGTTAGACGTCCGGCCATTACTGAAAATAGATAATGATATAACAAGAAACATCTGTGTTTGGTTTCTTTGAATCTGTGTTTATTTGATTTATTCTTTACCTTTTTTTTATTCAGAGTAGTAGAGGGAGGAGAATACAAATCGTTTTGTTATAAGGTATTTCTTTATCTATGGAAACTTTTGGCCCTCTCAACAATGTACAATAAAGTATATACACCAATTACAGAAGAAATTTGTATTTTTTTCTCATTTCTACCACTTCTCAAATTATGTATTGTGTTTAATAGCATCCTGTGATGGAAAGGTAATGGTGTAAATTATATTTTAAAGGGTTAGTTCACTCAAAAATGAAATTTCTGTCATTACTTACTCACCCTCATATCGTTCCACATCCATAAGACCTTTGTTTGTCTTCGAAACACAAATTAAGATATTTTTGATGAAATCCGAGTTTTTTTTTTTTTTTTTAATCCCCCATAGAAAGCAAGAAATTACCACATTCAAGGTTCAGAAAAGTAGTAAAAACATTGTTAAAATAGATAATGTGACTACAGTGGTTCAACCTTAATGTTACAAAGCGACGAGAATACTTTTTGTGCGCAAAAACAAAACAAAAATAACAACTTTATTCAACAATTTCGTCTCTCCCTGTCAGTCTCCTACACTATTTACATTGTATAGACATTGCAGCGCTTCCTTGTTCTACGTCAGAACGCCGGCTCAGTATTGGCCGACACTGTTCATGTGAGCAGCATGACGCATGCGTGTGATGTTGACACAGGAGCCGCAGGTTCTGACATAGAACCTGGAAGCACTGAACGTAAACAGCGTAGGAGAATGACAGGGTAGAGAAGAAATTGTTCAATAAAGTCGTTATTTTTGTTTTGCTTTTTAACCACTGTAGTCGTGTTAACTATTTTAACAATGTTTTTACTACTTCTCTGGACCTTGAATGTGGTAATTTCATTGATTTCTATGGGAGATTAAAAAAAAATAAAATAAAAAAAAAAACCTCTTGGATTTCCTCAAAAAATATATTAATTTGTGTTCCGAAGATAAACGAAGGTCTTACGGATGTGGAATGACAAGAGGGTGAGTAATGACAGAATTTTCACTTTTGGGTGAACTAACCCTTTTTTGCAATAAAATGTTCAACTTCTTTGTTGTTATACAAACATCTTTCCTTACATTCATCTCTCTCTTCACAATAAATTCTCCACTAAATTCAAAAGTCAAATGAATTTATCACTTCAGGTTGGCATTTCGATTTTACTTAAATTGCGGCAGCAATTAAACTCTTTATTTATTTATTTATTTATTTATTTTGAGATTCTCGCCATCTATCTGCGGTCTCAAGCAGAGGGCAAAATCTCTGGTGTCATTATGGTCATTTTATCTCCTGCCATTTCTCATTGTCTCAAATCACTTACCATGTCCCTAGTCTACCACAGGTGTAATTTGGCCATAAAGGCTGGACTTGAGGGATTTGTTTTGCTTCTTTCTCTCAGGGACAAAATATCCCCGGTCCTGATCGCTGACCCTTGAGCCCTGTTTACAATATGGAGATGATTATGAAGGTCTTAACTAAAGTAGCCAAGGAAGTCCCAGCGGAGCGTCCTAAGCGACCAGCGTGGCTCCTGACGGGATTGTTTTTGTTTTGGAAGCGCCCTCACGCCACACCCCCCTCCTCCTCCTCCTGCCTGTCTCGTTCTCTCTCTCCGGCCTGCAGGGCATTAAGATGCCCATGAATTAATGAAGAACACAGAGGTAATTAAACGAGGTGGTGACGGGCTCCTCTGAGCTTTCAGAGGGACAGAAGGTCCTCTCGGGCCCCTCCCTGCCTGCAGGTTGCTACGTGCACTACGGGCTTGATTGGCCTGCTGGGCAAAGGGGCAGATTGCAGCGAGGCATCACCTGTGGCACAGGAACCCCTCCCAGGGCCCTCCCCAGGCTGCTGGGTCACGCGGCCTGGTCTAAACACCCCCTGTGGGCCAAAGAGGAGAAAACAACAAGAGAAGGATGCAGAGAGCAACAGGGCCACTTCCCCAGATTATTGCACCATGCTGGCCTGTTTACACTGAGCCGTGATGGACAGCTAGCAGGCAGCAATTGCCCTTTTATCAGACTTACCTCTCACAGACCAGCGCTACTTTACGCGTGCCTCAGAACGCCACAGCTGCAGCAAGCTGTAATGGACCTGCCCGCCGTTTCAATAACAAGCTTTTCTGAACTCGTACAACAAAGTGCTGCTGCTATCTTGCATCACTCTGAGTAACTGCTTTTAAAGGGATAGTTCACCCAAAAATGAAAATCCGATCATCATTTACTCACCCTCACGTCGTTCCAAACTTGTATGACTTCCTTTCTTCTGTGGAACGCAAAAGAAGATACAGTTTTGGTTCCCATTGACTTGCATTGTATGGACCAAAATACAATGAAAAGCAATGGGAACTGAAACCATTTTTTGGGTGGACTATCCCTTTAAGAACAACATTTTACTCATTTCAAACACAGTATCTTGCAGCACACAGCTACGAAACAGATGTGCATCATATAATATAATCATTTTATTAATTAATATCATTTTTATTATACTTATTTTTTAAGTGACTCTTTCTGCAGGTTACATATTATTATGCCAGTAGGTGGAACAAGTCAATCTTGTTATCACTGAATCATTTATTCAAACGATTCATTGAGAATTTCTGGATGGACTATCCCTATAAGAGAAATATATTTGACCTATTTTAAACATAACGCATATACCGGCACACGCTCAAGATGTGATCACCCTGGGCTACATATGGTAGCAAGTATCTTGCAGTATGCCGTAACACACGGCTACAACAGATGTGTTACGAGCATTTCGAAACGTGGATTAAAATGGGGCGATGACAACATGTTTGCAAAGTTTTGAAAGCGATAATGGGAAAGTTTAGAATGCGACTGCTCACTTTTGCACCCACCCTCACGAATATCTCGCCTGTCCCACGAGGGGCGTCTTTCTAACGCCGTGTGAGGGACCACAAAAGACAAGGCCACTGGGCGATCCAGCAACTCTGGGCTCTTGAGACCGACCTGTATTTTGTTTATTTGTTCTCCGACTGCAGTCTGGATAATCATCTGTATAAACGCTCAGTTCCCACTTGTGTTCGGAACGCTCTCCCGTCCACGCACCGCCCCTAAGGAGGATCTCCCAGGGAGACGGAACATGTGCACAATCAGGAGGCAGGTACAGCCTTTGTCAAGCACTGCTGAGGGAATTGTGCAGCATGGAGGTTGTTTGCCTGACACAGAGGTCCTCATCATGCCTCTCTCCATCTGCCAACGCTTTGCGTCTCTGCGTCCCTTTGTGCCGCCTCACAAAATATTTGGACGGTGTTGCCTTCAGCCTTGGAAGAGCTGTAAACAATGTGTGTTATTCAAAAATGAGAAAATAAAAAGTTAAGAATAAGAAATTCATGGGTGAAAGTGTCTTTAACAAGAGAAGGTGTCCATGTGTGTCATTTTATCATTTCACTGTCACAGAACTCTGTGCGTACAGTGGTGCTCCACCACTATATTTCTATAAATTGTAGAAATATAGGGGACACTGGGGCTAGCTGTCACATGGAAAAGTTGCCACACAGGGTTAAATCTCAGAAACTAGAACGTTTTGAATCAAAATCCAACTGCACAATATGTATTTTTGGTTTCAATTACTGTAGTTTAAAATATTCACCACCTGCACAGCTCAAAAATATAACTGCAGCAGTTAACAAACTAAAAATGTAGTTCCTGTAGCTCAAACAGTAAAACACTAGAGATAGCACTAGCGATGCCAAGGTAAAGGGTTCGATGAACTGATAAAACATCTTGAATGCAGAATCACTTTGGAAAAAAGCATCTTTAAATTACGCCTATGTTCTGAACTATTTTTGTTAGCGGAATAAAACAAAGTAACTGGCAATATTGTGCCTACAATGTAAGTTACGTAATATTAACTTTTTGTTCAATTAACTGTTGTATTAAAAAGCTATATCACATATATTACTTTTTTAGAAAATACCCAAGCTGTCGTTGCTAGTTCTGACTTAACGTTTTTGAATTTAATGTAGTAAAATGGAGGCTTAGACAATAATTTAGTATTTTATAATTGTTTTCCTGCCCCGTTATTGACATACTAAACATTTCCAATAGGGGTGTAATGGTACACAAACATGACAGTTCGGTATGTACCTCGGTATTGAAGTCACGGTTTGGTACAGGTTCGGTACAGCAGGGGGACAAAACTAAACATAAAATTGCTCCCCCCCCCCCCCCCCTTTGTATTAAACAGTGGTTTACTGAACAAATTATGTCTCTCTCTATAAATAAATTCAATTATAATTAACATTTTCTTAAGGATAAAAAAAAAAAATCTATCCCAGCTAATGTAAACTATACACAGGGAGCACTATTACTTTAATATTAAAGGTTACAATTAACAACAGAGCCCAAACTATTAAATTAAGTTGCTATTTATTTTTAGATATAATAATCAATACTCAGATAAAAAATAAATAAATAAAAAACATGTAAATTGCACATAAGGCAGGTTTTGCATTAACTTCTAAATCTAATTATTTTCAATTATTTTTCTACTCCATTTCATTTTTTGAAATACAATAATTTACACAGTTACCATCATAATTTTAATGACAAATTTATTTAAACATGTATTAAATAATTAAGACATTAAAATAAATACAGTAAATATATAAGCTAATATAGTGCACATTTTTAGTGAAATTCTCTCTCTAGAGTTAATTTCTCAAGTGAACTAACACGCTGTGGACACTAAATGACTTGCCTGAGGTAAATGTAATGCTATGTGAGATATTATTCTCAAGCTGTTTTATTGATGTCTTTCTGTGTTGGAAACACATAGTTGAGAGATTATACAAACATATCTATGCATAGATCATCTGTTCTTCTTGTTCTGCACTTTTTCCTGTTGTGTCAGTTAGCAAACAGCGTTGCATTACCTCACGCACCCACTTCTGTATCGGAGTGTGTATGACTGTATTCATCATCTGACTGTATGCACCAAACCATGACGTCCTTACCGTGACGGTTCAGTATGAATACATATACTGTTATACCTGCAAATTTCCAGTAAACGGTAGAGATGTTCAAAAGTGGTTTTCTGTATCTAAGACATTTCACGGTATGTATCAATACAAAAACTGGCTTTCAAAAAACTCAGCCTAAGAAATTTTCAGTGTAGCAAAACATGCGACAACTAGTCTAGTCAATAAACAGTTTTTAAAGTGCCATGAAGAAAAGAAAAGAAAAGAAAAGAAAAGAAAAGAAAAGAAAAGAAAAGAAAAGCTAGTCCCAGAAAACTGCAGTACACCCCATCTTTGGACACTTGGCTGGGTCTGGACATGGAGTAGAGAAATGTTCTGATTATGAGGAGAACAGGTGCGGGAGAGCTCACCCCTGGGACCCTCAGACAGCCACTGGACCTTCTATGGGGACTGCATTTGTGTGTGCGTGAGCGTGTGGATAGGGGACGGGGATGAGGGGCGAGAGCTCAGCTCATTAGAAAGCTTTTGCTTCTGCTAACTCGCTTGTCCCATGGGAGACAGCTAATCACCACAAAGGGACCTAAAGTCAGTTAAAGCAGGATGTAGGATGCTTATTTACAGACCTCTTTCTCTCTATTTCCCTCTCTCTCCCTGCTCTTTCCCTCCATTTGCCATTTATTCACCTCATTTGAGGAGATTTATGCAAGCGCTTCAAAGAGGGCAATATATTAAACAAATACATGTAAATTAAATACATGTAAATGCTAAACAAATCAATTCATGTAGGTTTACATTATTAAGTGTTCAATGAAACCGCCTCAAATTATTAAGGTGATGGATCATTCTTACATTATGTTCCAATTAATAAAAAAGATTACTTTTGTAAATGATAAATAGAAAAAGAGCATATTAATTAAGATTCTAACACTTGTTTTTATGCATTTTTACTATATATATAGTAAGAAAGCTTATTTTTATGCATTTATATTATATAGAGAGAGAGAGGCCACAGGGTCTCCTTATCTCTTCTATTGCTGTTAATTCTGTGGTCATTGGTGTTTTTAGTGACCACAGGAACGCTCAGTTAATAGTTTTGGGGTTTGAGGTTCTGGCCCCAATAGCGGTCAACATGCTGCGGTCGACACACAATTAGTACAACACAATGACACCAGACTGGTCTTCAGGCCTTATAATGACCTGCATCAATTCAAACGTGCAAATATTAAAGGTGTTCAACGCAAAGGTATTCTACCCTATTTTTTCAGCTGTGTTTGGATATTGTCCATGTTTTCTTTGTTTACTTCCCCATGACATCATGTATAATTGGATCGTGGCATGGTTGCATCGTTGTTTCCCTGTCAACCTTAACTTGTGTCCGTGAATGAGCCATCATCATTTTCATATCCAATTAAAAGTTATAGAACTCCATTATGAAACTTTCACTTGTCTGTATCCAACCAAAACGACCACAATTTAAGTTATTAACTGATATCCATTCAGCCTTGCTTATTTCCCAATAGGAAGTGAAACTGTGTTTTAAGCTAAAATGTTTCTTGGTTCCCTTCCAAACCCATTGCCAGGTTTGTTTACGGTTTGGTGTTTGAGATTAATACCTAACCAACAAGTCTTCAAACGCATCAGACGATCATTCTTCTAAATGAAGGTCCTGTTTCAGGAGACACGTACTGTATAACAAAATGTTATGGAGTCTTAACACAGGGGCCCAGGAGAAAATGAGCATTCTTCTTAAAGATGGTCATACCGCTGATACTTCTTCATAAATTGATGGTCCTCTCCCAGGAAACCTCTTTGTATTCAGCAAAGCTTCGCCTCTGCCGGTCAAAGACTGTTTGCTTGTGTTCACCGAGGTGGAGAGATCACATATAGGAGTGGATATCAGTCTCCTCCAAACAGCAAGTCTCTTTATCAATTTGCTAAACACACACAGTCTAATCCCGGGGGGCCTCCTGTGGCTGCAGATATAAATTTAAGAGGATAATTAGACCCACGCGAGGGGGCACTCCACAGGACAGGAAAGAGGACGGCAGGCAGCGGCCAGAGAGGAGATCTCCCTCTCCCACAAGTGCCCGGCTGGTGCTGGCAAAGCCTCTGCCACCCCTGGAGCCTCACAGGTGCTAACTGATTTATATCTGTTCATAAATGTTTAACCTTTTTTTTCATCCAAAGGAAAGGGCATCTTATCTCTCTCCCCAGTTCTGTTAATTGAGTATATGATTAGAGCCTGCTGTTTGACTCGACAAGTCCCCTCTTTTGTTGCTAACAGGAAGGCCAAAAGACACAACTGAGGGAGTGTCACTGTAACCATAGGTCTCCGTCTCTGACGAGGATGAATGCTTTTTACCTATGATTCCCTTTTGCTGCCCTAGATATAAACTTTCATCAAATTTATTTTATCAAAGCTATTTTATATTGCACTCTTTAAAGAATAAAGTACATAAAATTTAAAAAAAACGAATGAGTTATTGAAAAAAAAAAAAAAAAGTTATTGGGTCTCATTCACTAATATTTGCATACATTATTCTTATTTATAAGCACATTACCAAACTTCTTACGAAAACTCTTTGTCTGATTCACAACATGTATCAAGCGTGCCATACGAGTCCTGAAAAGTGAAGCCAAAGCGTCTCTATCGCCCCCAGGTGGCTGGATGCAGTATAGGTCATAAACCCCACCCTCTCCATGTAATGTAATGAGACAAATTAAACGAATTCAAATTACACGTCAAATATTTTTTTCCAAAGATGGTTTCTGTTGTATTAGGCAGTTTTTATCACGCTGATGTTAGTTGAACTGTTCGTTCTTTAAAGGTGCCCTAGAACGTTCTTTCACAAGATGTAATATAAGTCTAAGGTGTCCCCTGAATGTGTCTGTGAAGTTTCAGCTCAAAATACCCGATAGATTTTTTTAAATTAATTTTTTTATCTGCCTATTTTGGGGCATCATTAACTATGCACCGATTCAGGCTGCGGCCCCTTTAAATCTCGTGCTCCTTGCCCCCCGAGCTCTCGACTATAAAACAGTGCATAAACAAAGTTCACACATCTAATATAACCCTCAAATGGATCTTTACAAAATGTTTGTCATGCATGCTGCATGCATGCTTCAATCATGTAAGTATAGTATTTATCTGGATGTTTACATTTGATTCTGAATGAGTTTGAGGCTGTGCTCCGTGGCTAATGGGCTAATGCTACACTGTTGGAGAGATTTATAAAGAATGAAGTTGTGTTTATGAATTATACAGACTGCAAGTGTTTAAAAATGAAAATAGCGACGGCTCGTCTCCGTGAATACAGTAAGAAACGATGGTAACTTTAACCACATTTAACAGTACATTAGCAACATGCTAACGAAACATTTAGAAAGACAATTTACAAATATCATTAAAAATATCATGTTATCATGGATCATGTCAGTTATTATTGCTCCATCTGCCATTTTTCGCTATTGTCCTTGCTTGCTTACCTAGTCTGATGATTCAGCTGTGCAGCTCCAGACGTTAATACTGGCTTGTGTAATGCCTTGAACATGGGCTGGCATATGCAAATATTGGGGGCGTACATATTAATGATCCTGACTGTTACGTAACAGTCAGTGTTATGTTGAGATTCGCCTGTTCTTCGGAGGTCTTTTAAACAAATGAGGTTTACATAAGAAGGAGGAAGCAATGGAGTTTGAAACTCAATGTATGTCTTTTCCATGTACTGAACTCTTGTTATTCAACTATGCCAAGGTAAATTCAATTTTTGATTCTAGGGCACCTTTAAACAAGTTTGGTTTTAGTTAGTTATTTGATGCTATAAAAATGAGGGTTTTGATGTCATGATTGACAGCTGAGATTGACAGCTTCTCTGAGCGAAGTAGTCACTGAAGCACCAACAGACGTTTTTCTGGATCTTCTTTCCAGAACGGTTTATTTCACACCAACATAATGAGCTGTTCTGCGGGAGTCTGGACAGGACCTTGATATTGTGGCTCAACTCAAGACTCGGGCTCCAACTTCACTACTGCGCAGACTCGAGACTCAAGATGACAGCGCCATATTGGCACACTGGCTGCTTCACTTACTACAATGGAAGAGAGTGAAGGTGTGTCGTCCATCTTTTTTTTTTTTTACAGTTTATGGTACGTATGTACATGAATTTGTTCTTAACCTCGTTCAAAAGTTGATGAATTTGGAAAATTCTAAATGAGAAACCACATGCCCGAGGTAAGCAATTTACATTAAACACACCCAAACCATGTTTAAAATGTGCCATAATCCTAACAATCGTCTTTTATCTTAAGGGGGGGGTCTAATGCAATTTCATGCATTCTGACTTATTTACACTGTTAAAGTTTTGGATTCTCATGCTAAACATGGCCAAAGTTTCAAAATACGAGTATAACGGATAATGGAGTATTTCTGTGCCAAAATTCTGTTCCGATTCCTCTCAAACTTCGCACTTTTTTTCGCGTATGGCCATTTATTGTGTAATAAAGGGCGGAATTCCGCGTACACATTGACTAGAGCAAGAGAGCAAGAGCACGCCCGTCAATACGCTTCGTTCAGGTTATGGAAGTCATTGGCAGTGCTGCACAGGATTTGCTCGAGAAAGATTTGTAACTTTGTTTTTAGACCACGAAATCAACAATGTCACCAAAGAAGTGTGTTTTTGGTTGTGAAGGAAAGATAACCTTGCTTCCCAAAGAATCCAGCGTTAAGTTGAGCTGAGAGATTTGTGCTCATGCATTACATTGATGCGCTCTCGATATAGGATAAAGTCGTGTCTGATAGTTGCTATCACTTTTTTATTGGTTAAAATGAATGGAGAATACCTTGTGTTTTTCCGTGGCTGCTCGAGCCCTCAGGATCGGTGCTTATGGTTTTATAAACAAGGCCCAGTTCGACGCTGGATTTACAGATCATTTGAAACTGGAAGATGGAGCGGTCACAGTGATAATGATCCCAGACATGAGTCGGAACCGTAGGTGGTGAGTAAAACTGCTTCAAATGTCTTTTTTGTTGGCTATAGGCGCCTAAGTGTATAAAATGTAAACAACACAAATGTAGTGAATTCATAAATTCATTATTCATCATTCACTATACACTATATTCATTATAGTGATTCAAAAGTTATCCAGGGATAATGCGATGGTGTATTGTGTGTGTTTAAATACATTTGTTTAGCTGACCATTGATAGCTTGCAGACGGTCTTCTACGCAAAAGCTGCGCATGCTACTCACTCTTTAGCTCTGCTCAAACGGCACGCCTCCAGGAGCTTGGCTGTTTTCGGAAAGACTTGGTACAGCGTATGTTGTATATCTTTTATAAATATGATAAAACTAAAGACTTTTAGAGATATGAAGGATGCTATACTACTCTATAGGTACTCAAGATTAACATGAGATTGGCACAAAATGTTTGATACCCCCCCTTTAAGAAATTTTCTTTAAGGTACATTTTAAAAGGGTCCTTGATTATGATTTCATTTTTTTAACTTTAGTTAGTGTGTAATGTTGCTTTTAGAGCATAAACAACATCTGCAAAGTTACAACGCTCAAAGTTTAATGCAAAGGGAGAATTTTATTTTTATTTTTTTTTGCGGAGGCTTTTTTTTCTGCGGAGTCGTGAACGCGGATTGACAACAGACCCAGAAGAGAAGACAATGCTGAATAAAGTCGTAGTTTTTGTTATTTTTGGACCAAAATGTATTTTCAATGCTTCAACAAATTCTAACTAACCCACTGATGTCACATGGACTACTTTGATGATGTTTTTATTACCTTTCTGGACATGGACAGTGCACCGTACATATATTTTCAATGGAGGGACAGAAAGCTCTCGGACTAAATCTAAAATATCTTAAACTGTGTTCCGAAGATGAATGGAGGTCTTACGGGTTTGGAACGACATGAGGGTGAGTCATTAATGACATAATTTTCATTTTTGGGTGAACTAACCCTTTAACTACAAAACCCTTATTTCCTAGAAAACACAAATAAAAATGTTGATAGAACATAATAGTAACTGAAGCAAAAAATAAATCAACCCTTTTTTCAGCTTGATTGCAACTTTTTACAGTGTACACTGGCATTTGTTAAAGAGGTCAAGAACAGCAGTTTTACCTGAATATGCCACATAAAGCCATACCAATGCTGTCGCACTCAATGTTCCCTATTGTTCAGTGAGCAGAGAAAGAGCTCACTAACACCACTGGCAGTCATCAAATCACCATCTCCCCTGGTTTGCTCACACATAACTCTGCATATCTATCCATTCTCAAAACAATGAGAGGAATTGTCAAAATATCTGAAGTTGTGAAAAAGCTTTGACAGTGTTGTTTCAACAAATGATACATTATATTATCACTTCAACTTGGACAGTGATCCTCTTTGACAGTTTTATCACTATAGCTTCATTCAATGTGAATGGATGTGTGATGACGGTCACAACATCTGCAAATCACTCAAGTATTTTACACACAATATTTCCTCTGGCAGGCAATGCATCTATTTCTATATTTCTCACTATAAGCGACTCATTCCAAGTAGACACATATCACCTATGTCATTGTGATCAGCTCCATGTTTCCAGTTATTTGATACCAAGGCCCTTTCTCAAAATGCCAAGCCCTTGCCGTCTTCCTCTGAGGCCACAATTTTCGCATCAGTGCAGAGTTAAACTCTAAAAAGCAAAATATGAGTCTAAACAGTGTCAACTTGGATATGCTTGATGCAGAGTTTTCTATTAATAGCATTTCGTATTCTTCATGAACCTACTGTAAATAAGCGGGTAGCTCTATACTGGTGATGACATCATCACAGATGTCTGAGCCAGTGGTCAACTCTGGTGTTGATTATTCAAGTGTTTCAGGCCTCCTTAATAGCGTCTTCCTGGGAGGTGGCTGACTTTCAGAGAACAGAAGAGGGCTTAGGAAAGAAAAAAATCAATAACACATGATTTATTGATCACTAAAAATGCTCCTCATTAGCCCCCCGAGTGGCCCTCTGCATTTAACAGATGACAAAATGTCACCACTGCACTAAAACTGTCCTGGATTTCTATCACACTTTCAGAATCCCAGAGAGGAAACCTGGAGCAAGAGAAAACAAGAAACTAACTTTCTCTTAAAGCATATAGGCTGTTCATCCAAACAAGAATTCTGTTAATATTTAAATAACAATTAATGCTAAGCAATCATTAAAAAAAAATTACTGCTTCTAGTAAATGCATTATAGATGAAAATGGTAAGAAATTACAGCACTCAAATATAATTGGGTCATATAAAAATTAAAAATATAAATTTCATTTTATAATAATTATTAATAAAGAATAATTAAAAATATACATTTCAGATTTTGATAAAAAGTATAGATGAAAATGGTAAGAAATTACAAATGTGCTCAAATGTAATATAATTGGGTCAATTACTTTTAATTTACGCTTTTAATTTATAATAATTATTAATAAAGAATAATTATAAATGTATCACAGATTATAATAAAAAAAATATAGATGCAAATGGTGGGAATTACAGCGCTTGAATATAAAATAATTGGGTCATATGCAAATACTTAATGTCATTTTAAATGATTTTATATTATATATATATATATAAATATATATGTGATATAATATATATATATATATATATATATATATATATATATATATATATGATATATATATATATATGTATATATATATATGTATATAAATAGTATATATATATATATATATATATATATATATATATATATATATATATATATACATAGTGTGTGTGTGTGTGTGTGTGTGTGTGTGTGTGTGTGTGTGTGTGTGTGTGCGCGCGTGACGGATTTAATAAAAAATATAGATAAAAATAGTAAGAAATTACAGACTGCTCAAAAAGAATATAATTGGGTCATATACAACTAAATTTTCTTAATAAAAATATTAAAAATAGAATTAAAATACATTACAGATTATAATAAAAAAATAACAGACGAAAATGGTAAGAAAATTACAGCACTCAAATATAATACAAATATATTTGTATAAATAATTTATGAATAAATTTACCATATTTTTTAAAATGTATAAATACTCAAATATAATAAAAGTACAAACAGTAAAAGTTTAAATTTATTTAGCTTAGCTTCTCAAACGCACCTGCTAATTGACCCTCCGCCAGGATTTTGATCGTCAAGCGATTTAACCAATCATAACACCAAATCCGCCATTTTGTCCGACAAAGCAGTCAGGAGTTATGGTGCGTTCAAGTCCTCCTAGGAAGTTCGTATGTACGAGGTGGGAAGTCGTGTTTACGATGGCAGCGTTCAAGTCACTTTCGTCGAAGTAAGATGGCGGCATGCCTTCTCTTAATTAATTACACAAAAATACAGCACTTCTACTTATAGAAAATGAAAATGAAGAACAAAGAATGTCCATCAGGTGTGTTTAGCTTTTTATGTTTTTAATTAATTTATGAAGCCACTGTAAAATTTATCATTACATATTATATTATAATTTTTTGCGAAGGGTCAATTGCTTAAAGGCCATGTGAATCATAGCTGTTACAGTTATTAACTCCTTCCGCCATACTGCTCTCATTGCTTGTCTTCAGAAGAAACAACTTATGATGAACAGGAAGTGTTTAACAGATATGCATATGGTTAACGCTAGCATTTTTTTTTTTTTTTTTTTTTTTGGGTGAAGAAAATGTGCCAAAACTCCTTTGTCTTTCAGGCAGTAGCTGACGTTTCTTTCTGGTAGACAGACTGTGAGAGGGAAAGTTTATTGAAGGATGGAAAGAAAACTGAGGATGGGGGTTAGCGAGATCAAATATCCATTTAATTAATTCAAGAAAGGGCAATAAAACTGTTTTAATTAACTCAAGGGTCAGGCTCTATACCCAAGTTTCTCCCCGATTAGTGGCCCATCTTTACTCCTTATGTTCCCACAATGCATATAAACCTAATGGCATAACAGCCTAAGTGCTATCACATTTTCTTACCCTTACTCTAGTTATCTTTTAAACATGAGAACCCCATGACTCCTTGTAAAAACATTAATTATAAATGAAAACAACAGAAGATTGTAATAGTTAGAGGATGGCAATAATACATTATCATAATATAACTGCTCACAAATACATACTACTCTATACCTGTTTTTTTTCCTAATGAAATAACTTTAGCAAGGGGTCACATTTGTTGGGAATCACAGCTTAGGAACAGAGGAACGGATCACAGGGGAGAAGGGCCTGAAAAATCCTCCTGTTCCTGCTGTCCTGCAGTGAGGCTGATCCCTCATGCGTTGGGACGCAGAGTCCCTGACTACGATCCTCCATCACTCCGGTCAATGTGACGCATGAAGGTGCCCCCGCTCACAGCAGGACCCTCACAGGGATTTTCAGAAGCACAGATCCAATGTTGCACATTGGCTGATGGCCGTGTGATTAAACGTTCCCTAATGTCATTCACATAAGTCATCATAGCTCTTGCGACCAGGTTTGCTTTACCCATGATTCTCTTTCACTATAAGCAGCGTTGGTTTAGCTTTTGGCCTGTGAGGAATGTATCATCGAAGCACATATGTCCACCATTCTAGCTTGAAAAAACTTCTTAATGAGAAAAAAGTCTATTGCCAAGTGGAAAAGAAAGAAAAGGACTCTAAAAAGAAGGGGGGAAAAAGAAAAACATGTTCTAACTCTCCTTGACTTGCTTTTTCTGCTTTGGAGCGGCCTTAATTGCGACACATTTATGCAGAGAAAAAGGAGACTGGATTTGTTTTGTCTGTCTCGTCGACGGGCGTTTCATTGCAACAGATGCTGAAAGACAGATTTGTTCAATTTAAAATCAAAAGGTACAAGCTGGGGCTTTTATGTACTATTTTTTTCCCATTTCTAAAGGAGCTTAATATCCTGTCATCACACTTGTATAATAAAAGTGTTTTCAAGGAAGTGTTCTGGAGGTGGACTATGGGATGTTTTACATGCCGTCCAATTGCATGCATTCAACCTGTATACTGTATCTCCATTGTCAGTGCAATTATCATCCACTTTCCATTTCAGCAATGGACGTGATTGGTCATGTAACACTGTTATGCACTACACTATTAAAGCTCAGTTCATTGTTGTGCTTTCAAAATGCGTTAGAAGTCTTACACCAATATATCTTGCATTGTAGCCTTGTCTCATTAGTATTCACACACAACAATGTTTGTATGTTTGGATGTACACTCAAACATACAATATGGACCTTTTGACAGCATTTAAAATGTTTTTTGAATGCATTCCGTACAAATCCATATTTATATTATGTCTGTCATGACAACTCGCAGAGTGTTTGGCATGGTAATGGATATGACAATGTTAATATGTTTGGTCTTGGCGGAATAAATCTGCTACGCTGCTGCTGCTGTTGGTTATTTCTGCTGCTGCAGAGCAAGTATGGTACTTGCTACTGCCAATATATACATGACATGCTACTGATGTACAATATAGCGTACATGAATTACCCGTAGAGCTGGGACAATACATCGAATCTTGATTCGCAATATGAAGAATCTGAAGCAATTCTGATATTTTCTGATTTATCGCGATTCTCTCTCAAATCGATTCTGAGCTTAGTTTTTAACAGCAGATGGCACTACTATACGTGATTTAGAAACACTCATACACAGCCTGCTTCCAGTTTCTTTACACACACCACTTAAACCTAAAATAATCATTCATAAAGTTCAAAAACGTTGAAGCGAATTACAAATCTCGCATCATAAAAGCATTCTGAGTCGAGGTGCAAGTATATTTAACCACTTACATGACCAAGCCGAACGCACGAGCGCTGTCCAGCAGTCTTCTTCGTGAGCGTTTGAGTGTGCGGTTAAAAAATAGCCTAGAGCGCCATCTGCTGTTAAAACTAAGCTCAGAATCAATTTGAGAGAGAAAATATCAGGATCGATCCAGATTCGTTGTATCGACCGAGAATCGATGTATCGTCCCAGCCCTAATTACCTGTAGCTGATTTAAACAGGTGAAGCTGGGGAAGGTGGAGGGTTTCTGAAAGTGTGTTGCAAACTGCTAAAGCAAATGCTGACCAAGTATTTGAAAGCTGAGCAGCAAGCTCATTGGCTTCTGATATAGCAGGAACCAATCAGCTGTGCCCAACAGAGATTATGTGATGGCAAGCAGATTGAGTTAGGGACCTATCAGCCTGCGCCATCTAGAGTTTCATGGCAGAACTTTGTATAAATATATTTGTAAAGTTACATTTTACTATTATACCAATTTTTTCAAAGCTCTTAATCCTACCCCTACCCTAAACCTAACCAGTTCTCAACAATACAATAAATCATAATAGATAGATAAATGTACAATATTTTTAGTTAAAATTTACTATTATGAAGATATTTTTAAGCCACCAATTAGGTGAATATGTTATATGTCATTGATTAAATGCATAATAATAATAATAATAATAATAATAATAACTTAATTAAATGAATTCAATTTTCAATTAATCTAACAGAATTCATAACCTTTTATACGTCTCTATAGTTGTTAATATGTTCAAAAAAAAAAAGAAAAGGCTTTTTAGATTGTGTCAATATATTGTGAATATACAAAAATATGTGTGCTAGAACCACATTTTATACCTATAGAACCACATTTATTACCTATATTTACTAATGAGATCACGTTTTGGCATTAGATTATTGGTTGCCTATAAATGTTACTTTAGTATAGTCATGGCAAAAATAACTAAATAAATAAATAGAAATAAAAATCATGTTGTGCAATGAAATGCCTATAAGAATTAATTTAGTATAGTCTGGGCAAAATAAAATAAAATAAAATATAAAAAATAATAAAAAAAATAAAAATAAAAATAAAATAAATTACTTTGTTGGGAACACAGAGTGACTTTACAACCTTATCAAATCAATTACTGCAGTTCTCACAACCTTTAACAATATGTATTCACAAACAAATATAAAATCACATATCATTTTCACAAGAGATGGAAATGAGCAGCTGACACTGGCCTGACACAGAGAACCACAGATAATGATTCCTGCTTTATTTTGACCAACCTAGTGCTTAATTAAAGCCACGTAGCTTCTGTTTGCCGCGCTACAGTCGAACCCTCGGCTCAAGCTTATTCAAATGGCAGTCCCTAAGGGACAAATCCAAACTTGGGTGAGATGGCAAGCTGTTCTGCATCACTACGGCAACACCTGCTATTACAGGTTCCGTCTGCCAGTCAACCTGGCCCAACGGGGGGCGAGCGGACCACAAAAAACATTTGTACCTACAAAATTCCTGATTAGCATACCTGTGGGAATAATGGACAGAGGGAAAAGGGGGAGAGAGGAAAAAAATTAGCAAGATTTAGAGAGTCTTCACAGATTACAAAAACAGTTTTTTTTCCCCGTCGCAGTTTATCATGCAGCAGCAAACATAATTTCTGACATGATTGCAGGAAATTTCTGCGCATTGCCACTCCTGAGGTCTCAAAAACTTACTCCCCTAAGGGCACGGGAAATCATCGGTGCACATATGTAGAACACTGTGTCTTGAAAAGCACGTTAACAAGCCTTTTGCGGCCCGTTATTCAGATCATGGTTGGGAGCCGATGCTTTCCGAGCTGTCAGTTAGTTGGGATGAGCCCCTCACCTGACATTGTACAGTTACACTTGACTGGTCCTCATAACCACCGAATCAAACTCTCATCATTTAATTCTAAAATAAAGTTTAGCACATACAAAACAGCCCAACCTGACACTCTCCCACTCCATTTTTTATGAAAGTCAAATGAATACAAATCTAAAATTTGGCTAATCAGTGTTTTTAAAGAAAGAATCAAAGTTGACTTCAAAAAGAAGAAATGTTACTAAAGATTACTGCTTACAATTGTGATAAATGCTACGTATAAACAGATCATCAAGCTGGATCCGTGGCACAGCGGTAGCTGTTGTGTCCCGTGGGGACGCTGGTTCAAATTCAACCTGCGTCATGTTTTACTCCCATTCCACACTGCAATGCGACAATTATCAGTGTTCGCTATCATGCAAATTCTCATTCTAATCAATTGTGATTAACAAAATGATTAACTGATTCATATGAGTGCTGAAGAGTCATTATAGAGAATCAGTTCATTCATGACGGACTCAAAAATAAACAGCAACACCAGTATCATAAAAGTTGTCCGTATGATTCTGAATAAATAATTCAGAGCAATTTTGTGAGCTGAACTAAATGAACTCTTGCAAAGATTCGACTCAGAATAATGATTTGTTTACAAATGGTCAATTCTCTCATTAATGTTTTTCAGTTAATGACTTTTAATAATGAACTTAAGTCTGTTGTTCAGAAAAGATTTCAGATACAACACAAAAGTCAATAGTTTTATGATATGGCTTTTACCATGCAAAAGACAGTCATTTTAATGAATCAGTTCTTTAATATAAATGAATCTTTTCAAAAATTACTCACTATTCAATTATTTAAAATGATTCAACTATTCACTGTCACTATGGTTTCAGCTGATAAAATAGTGTGTATCAAGTATTATTAATTGTATTTTAATATAATTTACATATTCAAGTTTAACTCTGTCCATATAAATGACTCCTAATGGGGAATTATATGTATTGTTTGTCAAATAAATTCTCCTGACTGATCTAATCTGATCTATATGTAAAGGTACACTATATAACTTTTTTTTTTAATGTATATAACGAGCAAGTACATCATGAATTCATCTTCCAAACCTCACACATCACTACAGTATGCCTATAAGTGTTTATATTTGTACTTTTTTACAACGAGCGGGACGACAGCCTCTGCCCAGTACCTGCGTGACTCGTCATAGATGTAGAACTAGCTCCGCTACAATGTTCCTCCACGACACGCTTGCAGTTTTGTTTATTAATTGCTAGAGTGCCAAAAGTTGCATAAGTGTACCTTTAAAGAGATGCCTATTGAAATAGCTTCACTTTAGTTGAACTATGTTAAAAAACAAGTAGCCTATAGCTTTAAAAGCAACATAAAAGGCTGACAAAAGAGGTAGTAATAGCAGCAGCAGCTTTAGCACTTCCCCAAAGATAAATAAAAAACAAACTAAATAAATCAGTTAAATCTCCACACTCCTCCCTTCCACCCTCCTTGCCTGTTTTTCCAGAGAGGTGAGGACCGCCCTGTGCTCCTGAGAGAGAGGAAGCTCGCTGAGAGCGGCACGCTTCACTACAGAAACACCTGCTTTTGTTAGCTCACTACGCCACTTACTCTCACCCTCAGGGACGTGCCACGGGGAGGGAGGGGACTGAGGAGACACAAAGCAAACAATGTCTCTGAGCTCCATGTCATCTGGATGAGAAAACAGATCCACCACCGCCTCAGAATACAGAAGGTACAGCAAAGTAGGCTAACAGTATTCAGACTTTTAGGGATGTGAACTGGAAACTCTTTTGACCAGAGTTTCTTTCCTGTTCTAGACACAAACATACGGTGGCCCAGTAGTGCACAACACAACGAAATTAAAAAAGCAAACATAAGTTCACAACACAACGGAAACAAGCCACAACACAATGAAATAAAGCCACAACACAACGGAATTAAACCACAACACAACGGAATAAGCCACAACACAACGGAATAAGCCACAACACAACGGAATTAAACCACAACACAACGGAATCAAGCCACAACACAACGGAATCAAGCCACAACACAACGGAAATGCTCCCGACCACTTGGGGGCTCTCAGAGCTAGGTAATATTACTATTCCTTGCCACTGTTCTATAAAGTCGACAGTTTTACAAAGATATCAATACCATGATTAGTTTTAAGTATGTAAGCATTGTATATCGACATGGTATATTAATTAAAAATCAACTACGTTCACAATAGCTTCATATTTATACTTGTGAATGATTTGACGCGATACCACGGCGCATGATAAAGGGAACATCCACCAATTCCACCAAGTGGTTAAAACGTATAATTTGTATTCATTAAAATTACTTTTAACATTTAAAAACAGACATGTTCAAATTCCAAAGGTTGTTAGTTCCTGTTGGTAAGACTGACAAGCTTTGGAATTTGAACATGTCTGTTTTTAAATGTTAAAAGTAATTTTAATGAATACAAATTATACGTTTTAACCACTTAGTGGGATTGGCAGACGTTCCCTTCATCATGCGCCGTGGTAGCGCGTCAAATCATTCACAAGTATAGGCCTAAATATGAAGCTATTTTGCACGTAGGTGATATTGAATTAATATTTCATGTCGATATGCAGTGGTTACATACTGTTTAAACTAATCGTGTTATTGATATTACTGCCGACTCTATAGAACAGTGGCAAGGAAAACTAACTTTACCGAGCTCTGAGAGCCCCCTAGTGGTCGGGAGCATTTCCGTTGTGTTGTGGCTTGATTCCGTTGTGTTGTGGCTTTATTCCGTTGTGTTGTGGCTCGATTCTGTTGTGTTGTGTCTCGATTTCGTTGTGTTGTGAACTTATGTTTGCTTTTTTAATTTCGTTGTGTTGTGCACTACTGGGCCACCGTACAAACATCATTAAAGAAATACTGCACTCATTACAATACTGTCATCATTTATTCACCCTCATAATGTTTCAAACCTGTATGACTTTCGTTCTTCTAATGGATGTGCATGAGGACTGGTGCTGTCAAGCTCCGAAAAAGCACCACAAAAGAATCATAAAAGCGGTCCTTATGTGATCAAAACAATTCCTTGAACAGATTCGACTCAAAATATTAATTCACAAATTGTTAGTTCTTTCATTAAAGGGTTACTTCACCCAAAAATGAAATTTCTGTCATTAAACTCTCACCCTCATGTCGTTCCAAACCCGTAAGACCTTCATTCATCTTCGGAACACAAATTAAGATATTTTTGATGAAATCCGATAAGTTTATCTCCCATAGAAAGCAACGAAATTGCCACATTCACGGTCCAGAGAAGTAGTAAAGACATGGTTAAAATAGTCAACGTGGCTACAGTAGTTCAACTTTAATGTTATGAAGCGATGAGAATAATTTTTGTGTGCAAAAACAAAAAAAAGAATGACTTTATTCAACAATATCTTCTCTATCCTGCCAGTCTTCTACGCAGTTGATGCAGTTTTTGTTTTTGCGCACAAAAAGTATTCTTGTTCCTTCATAACATTAAAGGTTGAACCACTGTAGTCACGTGAACTATTTTAACCATGTCTTTACTACTTTCTGGACCTTGAATGTGGTAATATTGTTGTTTTCTATGGGGGATAAAAAAAAAAAAAAAAAAACCTCAGATTTCATCAAAAATATCTTAATTTGTGTTCTGAAGATGAACGAAAGTCTTACAGGTTTGGAACGACATAAGGGTATTTAATAACAGAAATTTCATTTTTGGGTGAACTAACCCTTGCACATTATTGTTAGATCACAATTTTCAGGTTAAAATTACTTAAAGTCTGAAAATTGTTGAATTTTACGAGACTTCAGATTCACCACAAAAGTCATATAAACTACTTGTATTACTTTTTTATGCTACTTTTTCATATTTCTTTGCTTGACAGCCACAGTCCTCATTTACTTTCACTGAATGGAAAAGAGTAGTAAGGGTATTCACCCAAAAATGTAATTTTGTGTTCCACAGAAGAAAGATAAATGGGTTTGAAACTTCATGAAAATGAGTAAACAATGACAGAATTTTTTATTTTGGGGAAAACCATTCCTTAAAATGACACAATGGTAAAATTGATGAACACCAGGCATTTTTCTCCTCTCTGTCGTCCATTACGAGAGTCCCTGTAAATATGTTCCTAATAAAGGAGTTAATCTGCAAGTATATTTTATGTTGTTGGGAGAGAGTCGCTGTGTAATATGATGTGGTTTGGGTTGTAGCAATCATCCATATTTCACTCAGACCGCTGGGAATTGTGTACTATGAATCCCGTAACAGTCACAATTTAACACTGTCCTTTTTGGCACAATTTTAAGATGAACTAGGCAAAAAAATCAAGTTTCTCAATCACAGCATCCATGTAATCCATGAGTGTTGCAAAAGGGAATTATGTGTCTTTTTTCCAGGCCTTATCTTTTCAGAATCAATCCATTATTTGAAGCTTATTTGAAAAAGCCTTGCATCATCAATGAAGAAAGGGTGTGCTGACAATTGCATTAATTACTTTATCTAAATCGTTTCCAATTAACCTTACACACCACCTTACAAATAGAGTCTTGCCAGGCCACCCTGAATGACTGTCTCTTACAGACAGACAAAATTTTAAAAAAGGGAAGAGAAGAAGAGACAATTTAGAGTAGGGGAATTTCGTGCAGATGCAGATAAGACTGCCACTTAGTCTGAGGGCTCTTCCTTTGATGACTACACATTACATTATGATTAATTAATTTCCCATTGATATATGTTTTAATTTAACACTGATTCTTGTGTTCTAGGAACGGGACTTGCTCGGTTTAGATTAGATTTCCGGTGTATTAAGAAAAGCATGCTGATTGTTAATTTTTAACATAATGTGGGATGATAGATCATCTATGCTGTCCTGTGAGGAGAAAAAAAAAAAGTACCAATAATGTGTTTTTTCAAATGTGTGCATTTAACAATGCATATATAAAATGTAACTATTTAAAATAGAGAAATTATTGATCAGTCATTTGGCAAAGTGAAAATGAAATACCTATGGTGTGAGTTTCATTTTATGTGTCTCGATTCAGCGAGTTCATTGACGCTGTTGGTGATCGCTGAGGAGGAAAAACACAGCCTATGCTGGAACTTTAAATGTTAATTATAATGCTGGCAGAAGAACTGAGAAGTTTGGAGCTTAATGATAAATAAAATGCAGCTGCAGTGAAGACTGCGTCTAGACCGTTACTGAAACAGCAAGACTTTCACAGGGAGAGAAAGAGTAAAGGAAAGAGAGATGAGAAAGTAAGAATGATAAGGAAAGAGAAGAGTACTACTAGGAAAATGAATGGATTGTATTTTTGGTGATAATTTACAAACAGTATATTTTTCTCCATAACATAACTTACAGTTCATAATTTAAATTACATTTAAAACTTTTCCAGATATATTGACTGTGAATGAACACAAATTTCATTTAGAGTGCTCCAATCTTTCCTATCATTAATAGCTGTACAAACTTCTGCCTCTAGTATAAAAACAAAATGTTCTGCAAAGCCAAACGGATGTACAGACCATAATAGACAAATAATAGACCATCTCTTTATTAAACATCAGGCAAAGTTTCATACCTGTTTTTGGATGTAATTATATAAAGCAAAGGAAAGGGGAAAAAAAAAGGGGGGGGGGGGGGGTATTTATTTATTTATCTCAGAGCTCATGGTCTCTCATGGAAAAAGGGGGGTGGGGGGGAACAGCCCCGCTCTCATCTCTTTTTGATGTGTTTGCCTTCACGGCTTCTGAGCGCTCTCTAATTCCATCTGGCCACAACAGAGGCGGTGGAATGGCAAGAAAAAGCATTTCCATATGTGCAAATTAGGAGGCTGCCTCCCCAAAACTGCAGCGCCATTCCTCTGAAGTAGATAGCACTGCGGAGAGCTGCCAAGTCCTCTAATGGCAATCAAGAGGAGAGTTCTTATTGGCCTGTGTCTATACCTCAGGCTACAATAGTGCATTTTCATCCTGTAATTTCAGGTGTCTTTTAAAATATAGCAATGACAGGGGGGAAAAGGATAATAAATCGTACAAAAAACTAAAAAAAAAAAAAAAAAAAAAAAAAAAATTATATCATGAAACCGCTATGTATGTATGTATGTGTGTGTGTATGTGTGTGTGTGTGTGTGTATGTGTAATATATATATATATATATATATATATATATATATATACATATACATATATATATATATATATATATATATATATATATATATATATATATATATATATATATATTGATTATGTAGATAGATAGATAGATAGATAGATAGATAGATAGATAGATAGATAGAGATGTCCAAATGCAAAGTCTTATACCACCACCAGCTTTGTTTTATAAATGTTTTAATGGCCATGCATATTCATTTTTCTGTCTCTTACAAACAGAAAATACAGTAAATACAGTAAAAAACAACAACAACAACAAAAACACATTTCTCAAAGAATAAACTCTGAGAAGCTTCTCATCAGATTTTGAAAGTTTTCTTGCTCTTCCAGTCCTTTTTTCATTCCATTTAGGTTAAAGAGAGCCAGATTCCTGATTTTGCTCAAGTGTAAGGGGAGGTCACTAAATACTAGCCACTTTAGCCTACACTGTAAAAAATGACAGTGATTTTAACGGTAAAAGACTGTAAAAATACTCCGGTGAAAAACAGTTCATTGGTTTACAGAAAGTTTCCATACTAAATACAGTGAATAAATGTAATAGATCTAACGGTGCATTTAATGAAATTTTACGGTAAAATACCGTTAAATTTACAGTTTTGGAAGTGAAAAATAACGTCATTGTATAATTTACAGTAAAAAATGTTAATTGACATTCCCACAATTCTCTGCGTGACACTTCACATTTGATGTATTTTCGTTGAAATAACTTTCTTCTTATTTTTTTCTTTTCTAATTAGTTATGTGCATTAGGGTTTTATGTTACATCTAATGTTGTTAAATTAATGTTTATTGCATTTTTAAAATTTCATGTGTGTTACCATGATGGTGTTTAGTGTTTGTGTGAATTATTTTTTTGATTTTTTTTTTTTTTCTGTTGTTTAATACTGCATGAAAATTTCCCATATTTTGTGTTTATATTCTAATAAAGAGATTGATAAATAATTATATATGGTCATTATACCATTGCTAAAACATAATCATAATATATAAATCATTTATCATAATGTAACAATTTGAACCACATTCTAAATTTGTTCTGTGTGTAATGGCCATTTTCAATAACCAACCAATTCCTGGCAGTCCTGTCCAAAATTTTGTTCTTGTTGAATATCCACTTTTATTCAGAACCCTTAATTTTATAAAAAATAAAATGGGTTGGGATTGCCATTTCATGTCAGTTTTAGATGATTATATTACATGACATATGTTTCAAAGAAAAAAAAAAAAAAATTATATATATATATATATATATATATATATATATATATATATATATATATATATATATATATATATATATATATATATATATATATATATATATATATATATATATATATATATATATATATATATATATTTTTTTTTTTTTTTTTTTTTTTTTTTTTTTTTTTTAACACCCTGGCACAAGTGTATGCTTAGTGTAGTGCTTTAAGACCTATTTTAATCTACAGATCTATGATTATGCAACACTTGTACGGTCTTGCATACAGAAATTAGCTTAAATAGTGACTATAGAGCCCTACAGAGCATTTCACTAAAGTAGAAGACTAGTTTTTGATATGAAGTCTCTTAGTCCGCAATCCAATGACAAGCTTGTGTTGCTCCCAAATGTACATCAGTCCTTCAGATATTTGTTTGTACACCAGTGCTTGCTTTCAATAATATCCTGGAGTGATGCCCTGGACAGGCGGGAAAAAAAAAAAAAAAAAAAAAAGATCCAGCTGGCTGACATCTCAGACAGGAGAAAATGCCTCTAGTAATAAACATACAGCAAAGGGCATTGTTTTATACAGCAAACCCACATGCAAAATCACACACACACAAAGCTGTGAATGAGAGGGATTTGCCAGCAAATAGCTTTATCAGTATTTCTCTTTTGTTATAAAGGCAAGCATTATGGACTCCTGTAAACGAATGAACAATGAGTGCAGATAACACAATTAAATATATTTAAATACATTACACATAATTAATATATAAATATTTATAGTGGTATATACTATATATACCACTGGCATATGAACTTATGTAATGTAATTAATTTTCTCTCATATAATTGGCTCTTGACTTAAAGTGTATATTAAGTCTTCAAATGCAAACGCTTAAGTGCAATGAAAAGGGACCTATTAATTGCCATTTAAGTGAAATTACTGAACCTACATAAAATGAGCATTGATAAAAATGCTCATTTTAGAAGAAAATTTCAGACAGCACTTAAAGGCTTTTGCATCTGAAGTCTTCATATACACTTTACGCCAAGAGCCTATTATATTATATTATGTCTGTCTGTCTGTATATATGTATATATATATATATATATATATATATATATATATATATATATTTTTTTTTTTTTTAATATATATATATATATATATATATATATATACACACACACACACACACATTTCTATATATATTTTATATATATATATATATATATATATATATATATATATATATATATATATATATATATACATATATATACAATATATATATAAAAAAAAAAAAACACACACACCCACATGGGTCAAGAGCCAATTATATCGAGAAAAGGGACAAAAACCTGATAAATGTCTTGTAATACAACATTGGAACAATGTCTTGAAGTGTGGTAACCATAGTATAAGCGGAATAATTGCCTCTGGGCCGTTGAATTCTTAGGAAATAATGCAAACACCTTGGGTTTTCAACAACCCGTTGTCAATTATTCCTTACATAATGCTTGACAGAAAAGGCAGCCTTTTGCTACTATATATGCAGAAATTACAAACACAATTAAACACACATAGACAAACAGAGCAGTTTACAGGCCCTCTCTACCGACTGAAGTGGATGTCATTCTCCTCTCATCTTTACTGATGGGCCAAGAGCTTCCATGTCTTTTGTGAGGGCAAAGAAAAAGGCTGAAACCTCACATATGTGAGAGCTTATTCTTTTCAAATTCACAGCAATCCTAGAGATGGGTTTGGATTTTCCTGAATGACACACACACACACATTAATGCTGATAGCGTGCTTTCAGGGCTAATCTGAATGAAAGAATGGGAAGGTGGCCATCATGGCTTTCACTGAACAAACATGGGAAAGCTACTCGTCTGTTGACCTGATTTAACAACCTCACACAAACACCCATTTTTAATATTTTTCATTCACCGCTGATGAATGAATCACTATCACTATCACTAAAAATTAAATGTGCAAATTTTAGCAATGAATATTGGAAATTGGAGTGAATAACTTACCTTTTGTCTAGTCTAATCTATACTATCCAATCAGATTTAATAACCAAACCTGTTAACTGTTTATTTATTATTATTATTTACATAATATTGGAACTGCATAAAGTCTAACTGTGCACCAAATCGTCCATCAAGGTACGTATGAGACAAACAATAGTGATTAAAGTTAACTGGCACAAAAATGGCAATGGAAAATGCCTCTCACACTCATCTTTAATGCAAGTTTTTCTCTCCACATGATTTTGTTCACGTCACAGTCTATATGTCACCTTCAGTGGGACGCAATGTAGAAAATTTCACTTTATTTTTGCAGTTGGATGCCAGAAAACCCGTAGACACTAAACATGAGAATTCACTCGCAGAGGAGGAGAAAAGAAAAAAAAAAAGTCACTTGATTGGTGACAAAAGATAACAAGAAGTGGCTGCAGGGTGCCTCCCAAACCCTTGCTGTCTCAGAGTGGTGTGAATCGACCCCATCTGGTTTCATCTCACATCCCCACTCAAGATGGTGCCTTTCCTGCAAAAGCCATAATAGTATATAGATATGAGAGACAAAATATCCCTGCCAGAGTCCCTGGTGACTTAAATCAGTATGGGATCCCTCTAGAGCTCTGTCTGTTCCCTGGCCAGAATTGCAGTACACTTTAAGTAGTCCAATTTAACGTGAGAAACCACGGGCACTGCACTCCCAGGGAAGGAGGCAAGTCTCTGTCCATCTGTGGCTTTGCTTCCTGTAGGGGCAGTCTCAAGAGGAAGTCTCGGCGAGACTTATTTATTTTTGCTAAGAGGACCGAAGCATGGGGTTGCGATGGAATTAGTTTGTTTACCAATGCAAAGTGCTTTAATGTGATAATATTTTTGTATCAAAAGGGATAGACCTCCCAAAAATGATAAGTCTGACATCATGTCCTTCCAAACCTGTATAATGGTCTGTCTTCTGTGGAGCACAAAAGGAGGAAAAACTGAACAATGTGGTAGTCACACTTCTACATGCAATTCACCCGTTGCCGGGAGTTTGATTGACCAATGATAATGGCGATATTATGTGCCTCTGTTGCCATCAGCCATTTGGTCAGACAAACAAACCAGACAGTTGAGTTAGTAGATTAACATCGGTGAACTTGAAAAATGGTGAATTGACATCTTTCCTCGGTTGAAACATCACACCTTCTGATGTTCATTCATGCTTATTTCATGCTATAACTAGAAGTAAAAAGGAAGAGATGATCGGTTCATGTGCCGCTACAGTGACACATTAAAGAGCCACAAAATTGTTTTGTATTTATTTTTTGGATTTCTTTAAAAAAAAAAAAATTTTGAAAGCTGACACTTTGTTTCATTCCAAAAGTAACCAGCTCTGTCTTGTCTGTTGGCACATTGTCAGTGCCCTCTTTGCTCTGTGATGTATTTTTGACTACACATTGACTACATTTACATGTACACCAATAATGTGATTATTTGCAATAATCAGAGTACGGACTTAAAGGGATTGTTCACCTAGAAATAAAGATTATTCCAAGGTTTACTCACCCTCAATCCATCCTAGGTGTATATGACTATCTTCTTTCAGATGAACACAATCGAAGATATATTTAAAAAAATATACTTAGTTCTCCAAGGTTTACAATGGTTGTGAACGGCTGCCCAGATCTTGAAGACAAAAAATGCATCCATCCATTAAAAAATTAATCCATACGACTCCAGGGGGTTAATAAAGGCCTTCTGAAGCAAATCAATGTGTTTTTGTAAGACAAATATCCTTATTTAAAACTTTATAAAGTAAAATGATGAGCTTCCAGCGCGAAGTTCACAATGCCATGACGTTCTACACAATGACATGATGTACTACACTTTATAGCCTAGGACATAGCGTAGTACATCATGGCATAGTGTTCGCATGGCACATCGATTCGCTTCAGAAGGCCTTTATTAACCCCCCTGGGGTCATATGGATTAATTTTTTAGGGATGGATGCATTTCTTTGTCTTCAAAATCTAGGCAGCCATTCACAACCATTATAAACCTTGGAGGACTAAGGATATTTTTAAATATATCTCCGACTGTGTTTGTCTGAAAGAAGATAGTTTTATACATCTAGGATGGCTTGAGGGTGAGTAAATCATGGGATAATTTTCATTTTTGGGTGAACTATCCCTTTAATCACAATAAGATGACACAAGCAAACCTCTTCACAGGCATGTTACCGGCCACTGTTTTAATCTACTTACATCAAGTGCAAATGACATTTCTGTGGACATACTGGAAGGTTATTTTGTGACATGATGAACGTCGCAATGCCACTGTAACTGGGTTTGCATAGACTGCACCGCTTTCTTGAAACTTGAAAGAGTTTAGCGATTCGGAGTCGAGGGGAAACTTCAGAAAAATGTCACGGAGTTCATTCATGAAGTTGAACAACGCACAGACCGAGCACATGGTCAGAGCGGTAACAATGCGATTAATGTGTTTGCATGCCTGTTTATTGCAATTAAAATAGCCATAAGCCACATAGTTTATTTGTGATCGTTTACTACGATTACTAGCTTAATCATGTTAGTTTACTCAAAGTATTGTGTTTACATGAAGTAACGTTTAATCACATTATGGCCAAAATCCAATTATAATCTCATGATGAGTGTGCATGTAAACATACATTAATGCAGAGGTGTAAAGAGTACCTGAAAACTATACTTCAGTAAAAGTAAAGACACCTTACAGTGAAAATGACTCCATTACAAGTTACAAGTCACAAATTCCAATGTGGTTTGAGTAAAAATCTGATTTTAACGTTACTTAAGTATTTTACTCGTACTGAATGTAAGCTCAAAGATGCACTAGTCCTCGACACCTGAGAGACATGCCGGTGAAAAACAAGAATTAGTTGATTTGTGAGGAGACCGGTCACGTTTATTTTCTAAAATTAAAATAAAACTGAACACCTCAACATTGCGATAAATAAAGGCAGACACAACAGCGTCTTAAACGTCTACACTCAAGTCAAGCTTAAGTGCTCAAGAAGGGCATAAGTAAACCAATATCCTTCAAAAAAGTCTCTTCAGTATAATGGATAAATAAAATAATGTTAAGTACAATTAAATAGTCAAAGCCTACTTGCACTGCACGTCATCAGCCTCATCACCTGCAGCAGAAAAAGTTAGGTGCCATGCAAAACGTAACGAGTAGTTGCATTACTCATCACAAATGTATTGTAGTAAAGAGTACATATACTTATTCAAAAATGTAGTCAAGTAGAGAGTAAAAGTTGCTAATATTTTTAATACTCAAACTACAAAGTAGCCAAAAACATACTTAAGTACTGTAACTAATTACATTTACTCAAATACTTTACACCACTGCATTAATGTGTGGCGTGAGAGTTTCCATCATTTTCCGATTAAGTTAAAGATTTGGAGCGATGTAAACAGTGGCTGCGGGCCATCAAACACCCGAAGTTTGGAGATGACACCGTTATAGAAAACCTAAAAACCGCAGAATATGTAGTCTCCATTTCAAGCACGAGGACTACGAACCAAATATCCTTGCAATGAAGAGAACCATTCTGAAGGACACCGCGATCGATATTCACTTTCCCAGAGGACGAACAGCCTGGGCATCTGGTACTAAGCGTATTCGCCTAGAGGTAAGACTCGCTGATACTAGACTGATAACACAGTAGCCTATATGTAGTGTTGTAGGTAGCACATAGGTAGCAGTAAAACTGCAAACTTAGCAAAGTAACGTTAGATAGACAATTACATATAAGTTGCATATAAGTTGACTGTTATCAAAGTAAAGCCACTGTTCTGTAAAACTGAGTTAGTCTATTTATCTATTTATGCTAACGTTACCACAAAGCCTGTTGCTGTATTGGTTGAGATGACTGCAGAGACCGATAAATTTGCGAAATGAACCACTGATGAAGTGCAGACTATAACAAAATATGTTAAGCTTAAAAATATAATTGACACCCACTTTTGATAAAATCTTTGATCTATGTCCGTGAGTAACCTCAAAAGCGCATATGTATGGGCGTGGTGAAAAATTGCGGAACTACCTGCTATTACTGGCTGTAGTTTTATGCCTCTGGCCAAAAAAGCCTCCGATGACGCAAAATGGCGATTTTTGCGTCATCGGAGGCTTTTTTACAGAATAAAAATGCATAAATCTCTCATCTCGGGCTGATATGAAGGGGGAAAGCACAGTAATTCGAAAATACTAGTGGTATTCTACTAATACAAAGCTTAATGCTAAATCCTGAAGTAACCCTTTAACTATTTAGTGAACTGGACTAAACAACACATTGAAAAGATCCAACTCAAATGAATGTTTCGCTCATGAATGGAAGAAAGATAGTCATACAGTTTGGAACAACATTTTGTCATGAGTTCCTTTAATGGCTCAAAGCTCAGTGGACATTTAGATGTCTTGGGCAAGGTCTGCAATGAGGTAAGTGTTCAGAATTTAATCTTTATATGAATCATAACTTGCCTTTATGTTTGCCATAGAGAACTTAAACCATGTGATTGCCTTGATTATGTAAACAGGACAGAGGAAAAAATAGACCTGAGCTCTGCGGCACTGATGAGCAACAGAGCCGGAATCAGCTATTGATGACAACCACCATGAGGACGATGATGATGAGAGAGAAAAAGAAAGAAAGGTGTGAATGCTACGAGGCATTTTTCAAACATACAAATCATTATTGCATAAATGTGGAAAAAAGTAATATATTCTTACCAATAACAAGGAAATAAGCTGAATTTTATATAAGCGTTAAGACTTCAAAAAAGGTGACCACAAAAAGTAATTACAGACACACTGGAGACCCATACAAAGTTCCTGTCTCAGAATTCATGAAACTTTAATTGCAAGGAACAACCAGAGCCCAGTCACCCTGGTTTTGATCAAACACAAGTGTACACACTACGCTGCGTCCAAACATTAGAATAAAAGAAATAATATTATTAAACTTTGCAAGTCCTGCAGGGAATAAAAGAACAGTTACAGCTTTAGGTTTGATGCTTGCTAATCTTCTTGTTCACATATTGTGGCACAGACTGATGGCCATAGATGGTTCAATATGTGCAAGAATGACAAGACCAGTCACTCTTTATTATGGCATAAACACAATTTAATATGCAAAAATCACACTGACATCATCACTCTTTGCATTCCATAAGTCAATGGAAGCTTTTCAAACTTTAAAGGTGCCACTAGAACTTTTTTTTAAAAGATGTAATATAAGTCTAAGGTGTCCTCCTGAATGTGTCTGTGAAAGTTTCAGCTCAAAATATCCCATAGATTTTTTTTATTCATTTTTTTTAACTGCCTATTTTGGGGCATCATTAGAATATGCGCCGATTCAGGGCTGCGCGGCCCCTTTAAATTCTCCTTGCTCCCACGCCCCCCAAGAGCTTCGCGCTTGCCTTAAACAAGCATAAAAAAAAGTTCAAACAGCTAATATAACCCTCAAAATGGATCTTTACAAAGTGTTCGTCATGCAGCATGTCTAATCGCGTAAGTATGGTATTTATTTGGATGTTTACATTTGATTCTGAATGAGTTTGATAGTGCTCCATGGCTAACGGCTAATTACTACACTGTTGGAGAGATTTATAAAAAAATGAAGTTGTGTTTATGAATTAATACAGACTGCAAGTGTTTAAAAATGAAAATAGCGACGGCTCTTGTCTCCGTGAATACAGTAAGAAACGATGGTAACTTTAACCACATTTAACAGTACATTAGCAACATGCTAACGAAACATTTAGAAAGACAATTTACAAATATCACTAAAAATATCATGTTATCATGAATCATGTCAGTTATTATTGCTCCATCTGCCATTTTTTGCTATTGATCTTGCTTGCTTACCTAGTCTGTTGATTCAGCTCTGCACAGATCCAGACATTCTGCCCTTGTCTAATGCCTTTCATAATGTTGGGAACATGGGCTGGCATATGCAAATATTGGGGGCGTACATATTAATGACCCCTGACTGTTACGTAACAGTCGGTGTTATGTTGAGATTCGCCTGTTCGTCGGAGGTCTTTTAAACAAATGAGATTTATATAAGGAGGAGGAAACAATGGAGTTTGAGACTCACTGTATGTCATTTCCATGTACTGAACTTGTTATTTAACTATGCCGAGGTAAATTAAATTTTTGATTCTAGGGCACCTTTAATATAAAATTTCTTCCAGCATTTATGAAGCATAAAAATAAAAAAAAATCAATAATGTTAAAAATACAAACAAATATTAAAAATTATTTTAAAAAATGGTTTAAAAGTATAAAGAATTCACAAATATATATATATATATATATATATATATATATATATATATATATATATATACATTAAACGTTATATAAATGAAATAAAGTTTAATACTTTAGGACAAGTACACTTAAAAGTAAAAATAAATAAATAAATAAATAAATAAAAGTGATAAAAATGTTGTCCTTCATAATATAATTGCAAAGGTTACCGTAGGTCTTATGGTGATAACTGTGTGAAACAGTGCTGCCTCTAATTCTCCATTAGTGAATGAAATACAGTCTTTTGTTTAAAGCAGAGGACTTTGATCTCTTGTTCTTGATTTGACCAAACCGGTTATTAATCTTCTAAGCCTTGATTTAAATAGACTCAGCAATGGTTAAACACATTGTGCTTCTAATACAATGTCACATTCCTTGCATGTAAATACAGGCTACTGTTGAGTTCAGTGTTGTCAAGTCCGCGGTTTTCTTATGGAACTGGGATACTTTTTAAATTTGAATACAAATTTGCCGCTCTGATCTACCTACCCGCAGACCTGGCAACCCTGGTTGAGTTCCTCAAACTCACTCATTTTGAGTTTCAACATCATCACACCATTAAAGGGTTAGTTCACTCAAAAATGAAATTTCTATCATTAAGTACTCGCCCTCATGTCATTCCAAGAACTTCGTTCATCTTCGGAACACAAATTAAGATATTTTTGATGAAATTCAAGAGGTGTCTGAACCCACATAGGCAGCAACGTCATTGCCTTTTCAAGGTCCAAAAAGGTAGTAAAGACATCGTTAAAATAGTCCATATGACTACAGTGGTTCAACTTTAATACTTTTTGTGTTCAAAAACAAAACAAAAATAATGACTTCATTCAACAATTTCATCTCTTCCCTGTCATTCTCCTTTGCCTGTTTACATTCAGCGCTTCCAGGTTCTATATCAAAATGCCAGCTCAGTTTTGGCACATGCGTGTGATGCTGACGCAGGAGCCAGCGTTCTGACGTAGAACCTGGAAGCGCTAAATGTAAACAGCATTGGAGAATGACAGGGAAGAGACAAAAGCTGTTGACAAATACAAAAAGTATTCTCGTCACTTCATAACATTAAGTTTAGAACCACTGTACTCACATCGACTACACTGCGTTCCAAATTATTATGCAAGTGACATATCAGTAAGATTTCAGTAGAATAAACATTTAGATTTTAGTTTTTCTAAGAAAATGTCTGTTTGTTTATTTATCCATGTCTTTTTAGATAACTGGTATCAATCTCAGACAAAATAATTTGCCAGATCTATGGAAACCCTACTTAGATGTTGTTGCATATTATTAAGCAAGTCACAGTTCTCATGCAATATGGGAGGAATAAAGATATTTCTGAAGATGAATAAGCATGAAATGGTGCAATGTTGTGCAAAAGGCATGAAAACAACTAACATTGTGTGAAACTGAATGGAGATTATCGAATTATCGATTATCGAAATCGATTTGTGAGTGATTTAGAGCACAGCAGAACTCGGTCAGATAAAGGCTTATTAATGAAAGTTCCTGTCAAAAAAAAAAAAAGTCATAATTTGTGTAAAATTGAAAAAAAAAAAATAAATAAATAGAATCTACATAAAAACTATACATAAGATGCTTTTGAACAGCAGAAAAAAATGAAGCCCTATAAAAAGTCTCAAAACGTACTCTGATCTTCATATAGCAAAAGTAAAAAAGCTGAAATCTGTAAATCTGTAAGTTTAATAATAACAATAATAATAAAATAATAAAAAATCAATGCAACATAAAAATGAAAGACAAGGTCTATGAAAGACAAGTTACATACGTGCAAACAATTGGAACAACTGGAACTGTTCAATAATCATTCTTGTTTTTCCGCCATTAGTTAAGAATATCTCCCACCTCCATCAGTGGAAGCTCTGAGGAGCAGAAGACCCTGCAGGTCCAAATGAACTGTTTTAGTCAGAGAGAGAGAGAGAGAGAGAGAGAGAGAGAGAGAGAGAGAGAGAGAGAGAGAGGCAGTGTATTCCTGGCTCTGTGCTCTGTGTGAGGTGTTAACCAAGTGAGAAGCGCGGGGACTCGCTGGGCGCCTGGCCCGCCTCCACGCACACCCACCACTTCATATCTTCATCTGATGTGTCAATCCCCAGACTGGCCTGGCAGGAGAGAGTGAGGAAAGGGTCACTAGAGATCACAGATGCCACCCTGTTCCTCTCTCTGTTTTATTTTTTCTCTAAGTTTGATAAGGATCAAATGGAGTTGAAAAACAAGCACTTTGAGGAGCACTTGGAAACTGAAACTTAACTCTAAGTGGGAGTGCAGGTGTAGGGTGGGATGTTAAAGAGCTCGTTGATGGTACGTGCCATACAGGTACAGCAGCTTATTATGCTATGAAACTGGCATATATAAAAATGAAATTTACAGTCTCAAGGTTTCAGGTCAGGTGAGCTTCCACAGTATTAAGAAACAAGCGGCAGTTTTACGCTCTGCCAACACAATAACTTCCATTATGATACCAATTTCAAGAAAATATATAAATAAAATAATTCAACAGAAGAAAAAAAAAATCTTCCCACCAGCAGTCGAACAAATGCGAGCGCTAAGTACCAAGACATCTCTCTGTCCTTTAAAGCAATGATATGAATAATAACAGTAATGATGTCTAACGTGGGAGGAGATGGTTAGCACAGTCGAGGAAAATAATGAGTTTTAATGCCAATGCTAATGGGCAAAAAATAGATCCCCTTCTTTCAAAGGAAGAGGAGCGTTTAAGAGCTCTCATTCAGCGCTACCCTTGTGATAATAGCCACACTACCACATGTCTCTATGTCCTGAAGAAAAAAAAAGAAGAAAAAAAAATATACTTGTTAGACTTCTTAACGCGCTTTGCGTGTTTTGAATTTGAGGATGCTGTCGTTCTGTTTTTGCCATCTGTTTGGCTCATTATGGGACATATCAATACTAAAATATTTGAAATTGTCATAATTTTAGGAAACCTCCACCACCTGTGCAGGCGTTGAAGTTTGTATGCCGTGTTATTTTCTCACTGTACTTTCCCCTTTTTACAACTCTGCCATGTTCCATCATTTTTGCATTTAAATAGATTAACATAATTGGTTTTCTAAACAAGAAAGAAAGAAAGAAAGAAAGAAAGAAAGAAAGAAACAAAGAAAGAAAGAAAGAAAGAAAGAAAGAAAGAAAGAAAGAAAGAAAGAAGCTTTAGTATAACATTTTGATTGCATCAAAGATTAAAAAAAAAAAAAAAAAAAAAAACTATCTATCCATCTATGGAAAGCATTTTGACATCTTCTCGACTGCTCAGTGACCTTCACGATCTGGTCAGCGAGGACATATGCTAGGTCAGCTTTCAGAAGCTGGTGGCTGGAACTGGAACTTGGTACATTGTTTGGTGGCAGAGAGCCCCTCTGGGAGGCTTGTATCAAACACAGCCTTCCATCCTTTATCCACTAAATGGCCTCCTCATATTCTTACTCTTTCGGAAATGCTTCCTCTTAAACATTACTTGAGCCAGGTTTTATAAATTATGAATTATTTGATACAGGCTAAATAAGAGTTATAATGTTCACATATCTAACTCACAGTTAGATGACTACAGAATTGTGGGGTTTAGCAGAGAAGACAACATTTCATTGTTTTCTGTATGACAATTACCAATAATTTATTACTTAAAAAAAAAAAAAAAAAAAAAAAAAAAAATATATATATATATATATATATATATATATATATATATATATATATATATATATATATATATATATATATATATATATATATATATATATATATATATATATTATATAAAAGTGATTTTCCTCATGAGGACTAAAAAAAAATTGTCCCCACAAGGCAAAAAAATGCTGGTACTACTATATTTGTGACCTCAATCTTCTGTTTGGTTCCCACAATATAGGGTTTACCAGGATCTCTCTCACATACACGCACACACACCATGTGCACACACACACACACACGTTGGGTTTCCATGTTTTATGGGGAGTTTCCATAGACATAAGGATTTTTATACTGTACAAACTGTATATTCTATCCCCTAACCCTAAACAAAACCCTCACAAAATGCAGAAAGTAACACTTTACAGTAAGGTTCATTAGCTAACATTCCCCCAGTAGTCAATATTTTTATCCCTTAAAACTCAAAATTACATATTTAAACTAGTGCTGTCAATCGATTAAAAAATAAATTCAATTAATCTAAAAATTTTTCTGTGATTAATTGCAATTAAAAACACTTACGTTTTTATACGTTAATATATTTTATAATGTAATAATTTCACAGTTAATCTCCAATATTAAAACAACATAAAGAAACAACATGAAGACAGTTTATTTTAAGTATTTGTTTAATGGCATCTTTTTATGAATGAAGGCCAGTATCACTGATACTAATACTGCTACTGATGTCTCGATGAAATTGATGTTGTTCCCCAATTTTAAACATGAATTATAGCCATTCAACATTACAGTGTAATTGAAAGCAATTTTTACATTTATTAGGCTTCAAAAATATAACACTTTTTTAATTTAAGTGAACTTAGAACAATCCTCACATAAACCCATAATAAATGTCATATTTACCTGTGCCCTGCCTTCCTACCTGTCTAACAGATTTTGAATAAAAAAATTGAATAAAGTTACCAAACAGTCTGCACTGCATAATTTATAGCCTAAATTAAATATAGATAATCATTATTAAAGCTACAAAAGTTCTTTAGTCAAGAGCAGTGAGTAATTTTCTCTGTTTGTTCTTTCATTATCTTCAATGACAGACCGCAATGGTTGCTGTCACTTTAAGAGCTGCCGCTGCTGCACATGACGCAGATCTCACACGCGTCACACTCTCTCACAGCTCTTTACCTTCACTTTAAGACTTTATTTAACTCATTCAAGGCTGCTCTTATGAGGATCCTCGACAAAACTGATATTTTTGGCATTATTGTAACTTGATTCTGGCGCGCCGTCCATGCGCACAATGGAGCACGTCTTTCTGTGCGTCGTTTGGGTGGCAGGACATTCATAGACAGTGCGTTTAAATGGTTTAAAAGCATCTGCATGAATAAAAGCGTGATCATATATTGTAATGCTAGCCAAGGGATGACAGAAAAAATTAATGCTGTGTTAATTGTGTTATTTTTAATAACATCAATATTTTTAATGCGTTAAACTGGGGAAAAAAAAAATTGCATGCGTTAACAGCACTAATTTAAACCCTTTTTTCTGTGCCGTAAAATAGCTTGAATGTAACACTACACTCTTACCTCTTTTAATATACACGGATATATGAATATGATAATTAGCTCCGCCTCCACTCACTCACACAAGCTCAGACTAGATCCACTCGGCCAGCTTACTGAGGTAAACTCAGCACAATGGTATCGTTTTTTACAACGTCGGACACATAACGGTAATTAATATGATTAGCCTTTTGCTTGACTACATTTTTAAACAGCTAATAATATGTTGCTAATGTTACACAAACCATGTCAGACAGCTGCCTTCTCACAATCAGTATCTTTAGAAATGTTTTGAACAACTTAGAACGTCAGTGGAGAAAGGCATATAGTTCATTATAACATCATAATATGCACCACACACATGCCTTATTGCTAAATCTACCCGATATTTCATATCAACAGAAAAATATACCGGGATAACCTTCTTATTAGACTCCCTTACAGTTAATGATATACTAAAGCCCGGCGGCACGTTCGACGTGATTGGTTGCAAGGTAGTTTGTGACATCAGAAACACCGGCGATTTCAAACCGCAGATTTGAGACCGTCTTTGGTTTACTTTGGTTTAAAGAGAACACTAATAACACCAGGTAGACATATGAACAACATTAAAAACTTGATTTTCACCACAGGGGGACTTTAACAAACTATTAATGAACTGCACTTCTACAGCATTAGCATTAATCTTTGTTAATGCTAATTTCAACATTTACTAAAACATTATTAAAATAATGTAAAAAAAAAAAAAAAGAAAAGAAAAAAAAAAGTTGTATTTGTTAACAGTTAATGCACTGTGAACTAAAACGAACAAACTATATGAAGAGCTGGATTTTTATGAATTAACATTAACAATGATCAACAAATACTGTAACAAACAGTTCATGTTAGTTAATACATTAACACGTGTTAACAAATGAACCTTACTGTAAAGTGTTAAGGATTTTTTTTTTTTTTTTTTTAAACAAAATTTATAAGCTGATTTCCTCATGGGGACCAAAAGAAAAAAAAAAAATGCCCCCACAAGGTCAAACATTTCTGGTATTACTATCTTTTTGCGGCATTTGGTCCCCATAACGTAGGGTTTACCACACACACACACACACACACATACACACACTGTGTAAAAATGTGCACAGAAATAATTATATAAATTATAATAACAATTATTATTGTGCACAATTTTTGTAAAGATGGGCTATTAATGATAAATTCTAAAAGTTTAGTTCCAGAAGTAAGGTACAGTAAATGCCAAAAACATTGGCATTGTCAAGGTCAGATCAAGTTAAATGACAGGACACAGATGTCTTTGGAAAGGGAAAGTGTCGTCTTGAAAACAGCACAACAGCCTGTCCTTCTTCACCTCATTCCTGAGGTGTTACCCCACGGAAAAGGAAGTATCTCCTTCCGCACTGTCCCCCATGTGGTGTCATTCTCCCTTCTGTGTGTACCACAGTATGCTAATCGCATTCAGGTCATTATTTCATTACAAACAAGGTTTAAATTTACAAGAATGGTGCCCAATGCCACCTATTAACCTTCAATATTTTTGAAAATGAGGTATTACGGGATTCTGGTCCCCCTGTGTCCTCATTATAGTTCAACATCCAGCTTATTTCATCACTTCACATCAGTGCATTGCTTATGCACCTAGAAGAGGTCCAGGGTAGGAAGTCAGATGCCTCACTGTGCATCTTATTGTTTCGCATTCTTAAATATCATAAACTGTAAATTTATTGTAATTGTCCTTAAACTGGCAATATTGAACTTTCAATTTGAAGAATCTCAATTTCTCAAATGTCACAGATGTCTCTCTTAAATATTCAGATTTTTTTTCTGGACTAGAATTCAGCAGTATGAACTGTCATGATGAGGTTATTTTTTTTTATTTATTTTTTTATGACTAACATTTCTTTAACAGAAATATTTTTAAAATCAATTTAGAAGTATAGCACATAGGCTATATCATAAACCTGCTCTTCTAATTATTAAAGTTAAAACCAATCAAAAGGTCACAGACCAGCAGGCCATCTGACACCTCTACACCCCTTACTTTTCTGATACTTTTGTTGTAAGAAATCCTAGATCATCATTTACATTTTTAAATCTGCATTTTTCATATAGATTGCGTCACTTTCTAATTTTAATATCAGTGTTATTTCCCATGACACCTTTTGTCTTATTATACATTATGAATTTCTCTCTCTCCCTCTGCTCTAATCCCTGTGCCTACACCACGCTTATGAGCTGAAATATTTTATCAGGTGGAGGCCGCAGTCAAAGTTATCATTTTAATCTTATTTCAATAAAAAAAATAATCTCTCTTCTCCTGGGTTTGACAGCAGCTAATGGTTTTTGGTTATCGTAAAGGAAACTTTGAAGACTGTGACTGGGGGAAAAAAAGAAAAGCAAAGTGTGTTGTATATTTTTCCAAAGCCTATTCATAAAACATGAGTCAGAAAGGATACAGGTAGGATATCTGAAGTAAACCTCAGTCACATGAGCATGACTCCGTTAGGTCAATCCCAGCAACCCCCGGGGCTTTAAAAAAGTAGCAATTTCAGTTGGTATCAGTAGCATTTTTAAGAAAAGAGGATGTTTAAGTATATGAACTATGAATTAAGTATATAAACTAAGCTGGTTGGGGTAAAAATAAATAAATACATAGAAACAAAAATATAATGTTCCACAGTGTTGATTCAGTCTTCCTCCTCATACTGCATTTTAAACAATAACCAATAATACTATATGTAAAATAATTTTTGAATACCATTATTGATGTCCAATGGAAGATCTGTTGTAAATAAATATTTAACTAGAGGGGGAAAAAAAGTGCCGACACAGACTTTGAAGTTGGCTTGAGAAAGCCTCATCAGAAAGTTTGAAAAAACTTGAAGTTTGAAGGTTTTCAGTTTGAAGTAGTTTCAAGCAGTTTTAAAGGATACCATTGCTATTGTTCAATTCAATAAGCTCTGCTGTGAATAAACTACATATTTATTTACAAAATGCCATATGAACATCCAGTCAGTACATAGTGGGTCACGCAAACCTAATGTACACATTACAGTAGCTGTTCACAGTCAATTTATAATCGGACATACCAGAAAATGACTTAGTGAGGGACAATCAAATAATTCCCTACTGTATAGTGTGCTGAAAACGTAAGCCAACAACAGAGTCTGAATAGTATTTGAAAAACATAGTAGGCGAAGAATACCCAGATGAACTACTACTTCTACCAAGTAGTGATGCACCGATCATGATTTTTTTTTACAAGCAAATTTGCAGATTCTGATACCGATTGATGCTTTTTTATTCTTTAAGCAAATTTATTTGTTGTTTATTTGCTCTATAACAGGCAAACTGGCCTTAAAAAAAAATATCTGTAGCCATTTGAAATTAGAGGCAACCACTGCACAGAATGGTCTAACTTTATATTTGTGAAATTATGCCACATAAGACACCTGCACACACACACACACACACACACACACACACAAAAAAAAAAAACAACAAAAAAAAAAGCAAAAGAAATGCAAATTCCCTCTATGACAGTAGGTGGCGCTTATGGAACAACAGCGATTTCTTTGGTTACCGCTGTACACAAAGCAGCGCTGCACTTATAAACACTTTACTTTATACAGAGGTAAGAGGAAAAAATGTCATCAAAACTTTCATTTGCATTTACATTCATAAAAACCTCCACCACAATTCAATATTTATTTTTTATTTCCTAGATTTCAAGCATCACAAACAGTGAGCTTGCTGTGCCTGGTACAGTATTTGCTCTAATGGCGAACCTGTTTCTCCTCTTTGCGTCCGTCCTCAGCGTATCCTGTCTCTGGCCTTTTTTTTTTTTTTTTTTTTTTAAACAGACCTCATAATGTTTCCACACAAATTACATTTTGGGAAATTATTGCAATGCAGTTTGTTAACAAATCCAGAATAGAGATTGGCGTTATCTCAGTGTTAGTGATGCACCGGTCAAACAACCATAAATTGGAACCGTCCAGTTCCGATTTCTGGCTGGTTGACCGGTTCATCTCTACCACCGAGATTCTGAAGTGCACAATCAATGGACACTTTACTATCCCATGAAGCCATAGGAGAGGAGTTGTTAATGGCATTGAAGGAATGCAATTGACACAGTAGGTCAAATGACAGTGTAGTGTACATGGCGAATGTAGTACATCTGAATTTCATTCATACTATACACATTTACACTATATAGAATGTACTTGTTTAACGGTCGCAAAGTAAAGGCACTCACACAGATAATCGGGAAGATTTTGGGCTCGGTTCTCCCCTTCCGACAATCCTAGGTAAAGTCACGATTAACTTGATGGTTCTACAGATTATCTTATCAGATTTTCCTGTGGTGTGATTGAATCTGCTCGTAAGAACGTCGGACCACACTGATCTCAAATCGGAAGTAACCAACATGTTGAATATTTACGATAATAAATCCTGTTGTGTGGGGGGAACCCAAGGACAAAGTGCATACGAAATGATACCCAATCAGAAAGCGAGCTGATGCAAGTCAGAAGCATAACACCACTTCACCCAAACCTTTTTCCTTTTTTCTTTTCTTTTTTTCAGCGAATTTTCTATAAAAAGCAGTCCAAAAACTATTATCGCCATTTCTTCTTGCCTGGACGTCCGTTATGTTTGTTTACTCGCAAGTCACGTTTGACCACGAGAGATTTTGCAAGATTTCCCGTGTTCACATTCGAAACTTTGGTTGTTTGTCAATGGAATCTGTTAGTGTGTGTTGTGCTGTCTTGGTCACATCGCGGCACTCCACATAACAAAACCAGTTAAATCTAAGGGGTCTGAGAATTTTTGGGGCCCTGGAGAAGTTTTGACATGCCCTGACATTTGTGCTTTTTTCAGTTGTTCATAAACATATTAATGGGAAAAGTGTCATTACACTGTATTCAGCACAAACTAGGCTACAATAATATGTGAGGAACATGTATGTACATGTTTGTGTTTTTGAAGGAATAACGTTTATGCGTGGTTATTGAAAAAACAAAAAACTTAAGTCACTGAAATAAAGCCAAAAATATATATATTAAATCTTTGTTCACAAGACTTCTGGGTATTTGATGTTGTAGACTAGAGTTTTTGCTTCAAAATGAGGTAAAAATTATGCTGCCTGCTTGTTCATATAAAACAATAGAGAGATTTAAATTTTCTAAAACATCTTTGGTCAAGAAACACAGTATGCATGGAGGCGTGAATAATCATGAATAATGGGTGATTCTCACATGAGAAGACAAAAGAATCACATAATAATTACCTGAAATGACTTGCATAATAATGAGCTCTTTCAGTCAGGTAGGCTGTGAAAAAACCTGTGAGACATTGATCATGTCTCAAGCTCATGGTGTATATCAAACATACAGAAAAAACAGCAACACTGTGAAATATTATTACAATTTAAAATAATGGTATTCTATTATATACTTTAAAATATCATGTATTTCTGTGATGCAAAGTGTCTGAACAACTATGTTACCTCTATGGCATTTCATATAGGCTTTTAGCTTCATACTTGCAGCCGGAGGGCGCTCTGCCCCTTTTGTCCACAAATGCCAATGCTAAAGAAGAATAGGCAATCCAGGAACTAACCGAACTAGCAGAGGCCAGAGATCGCTAACTATGGCTATTCAAAACACTTTTCAAGACAATAAATACACAATTGAGACGATGTATGCATGTATTGACTGAATTTGTGTCTGAATAGCGCTGGCTCCGTGGGCGTGGCCGCATTAGCGGATAATGAGCTGAATCACAGACTTCTGACATGGCTCTCTTTTCATACAGATTACATAAACACAGAATATTTGTTTTCGATTTTACTTACACGATTTAAAACCTGACATTTCAACGTTTTTTTAGACATAAGTCTAATTTTTTTGTGATTAGTATTCACTAAGTTACAGTTCATTTTCTGAGAACTATCAGATTGGACTTCGTTCAGAGGGAGACGAGAGATCACGCATCATGTTTGTTTTCTTTATTTTACAAAAAGCACAACATTTTGTTTTTACTCTGAGTGTACACAAATAAAAGAAAATATTCCACAGATTAAAATAGTGTATAACTCTTAATTGTTTGTGCAACATTGACAGAGTAATTTGAGTCTCTTTCACACTGGTTAGAAAAAAAACGCGGTGATCACGCCGGCGTGACCGCCGACCCCAGAGTGTTAATCACCAACAAGGTAAATTCATGATTCCTTTTGACTGACTCATTAAAAAAGAACCAGTTCGTAAGAGCCATTTTGCAAAATTGACATTACTCATGCCGTAACATTGGCGCATACTCTAACGAGATATTATCTGATGATGGACGCAAATAAAGCTTTATCAACTGTCAATAGATTTTAAAATACTGTCGCATATTTTATTTTTCACATTTATAAGCATTGTAGTCTAAAGCCGAAAGCAGAAAACGTGAAAATTCATTACATCTATCAAACATCATGAAATTTCAAATTCATGTCAAGTATGTTAAAATTACTTTAAGGGGTCTCTAAGACAACACAACATGAGGGTTCAACTACTTAATTAAACTATTATTACATTTAAGAAATAATTGTGTAATTCTAATATCTGTTTGTTGTTTTTTTGCGTGTTGTTCTTTTGTCTTTTTTTCTTTTTTGAATATGTGTTTTCTGTTTATTATTAGCTGACTCGGTGCTTCATCATTCTGCAAAAATTCATATCTGCTGAACATAAGGGAGAGAAACAGTGGGGAATCAATCTTTTGTGCTTGGCCAGATAAACACAAGACACAATCAGAGGGAGGAAAAGAGACAGAAAGGAGAAGGCCTCATCCTGCCGGTGATGGATAGCTAGAGTAAAAGTGTCAGGATGGTATTATGTAAATTAAGGAGGCATCCGAGCATCGCCTTGATGATTATGGGAGAAGTGAATGATGTTTGCGCTCCCCAGGCACTTTGCTGTGCCTTGTTATTTTTTTTTTTCTCCCTTCTAGCCACCCCTCGGATGCATTCGGCCTGACCCCCTGGACGGAGGGGAGGAGAATCTCCCGGGAACACACTCCAAAAAATCGGAAAAGACATCTGTTTCATTTACTAAACAAATTATCTGCCAGGATTTCTCACCTAATGGGCATGGGGAATGGAGTGCAGACTCCGAACACACATGAAACAGGAAGCAGAGGGGCGGCCCGCTGCTAATGATGCCTGCTCTCCTGACCTCATCCTGGCCTCTTGCCGCCTTCGCCCGGTGTTACATCTACAACTGACAATGATAACCAGGAATTCTTAAATCATCTGTCTGGGATTTGAACACAGTGTCTGAAAATGTAAAGGATGTCTAATCCAAAGGGAATATTGGGACTAATGGTGCATTAGTTATAGCGGGGTCATCTTTTTGAGTATATGAAAAGCAAAATATTATAAAGACTTTTACTTTTACTTTCAGTTTCACAACTATTTTCCTTTTCAATGCATGCAGAACAAAAGGTATTTTCCTTTGAGCTAGAACTTCATTTCAAACAAAGTGGTAAAGTATTACTTTTTAAAATATTTTTATGAACTTTTGCTCTCAGTGCTATACCACTCCAGTTCCAAAGTTCTTTCAACTCTCACACCATGTTACAAGGACATGAAGCAAAATGCCTTGCTCAAGAATTTAAACCTAAAACCTTCCATTCCTAAAATACAAAAATTTCTACATTATTATAAAAAATAATTATATATATATATGTGTGTGTGTGTATGTGTGTATGTATGTATGTATGTATGTATGCATGTATGTATGTGTGTGTGTTAATTTAAACATGCTTAGCTTTATTCAACCACTTTAAGTGCTTTACTGTCTTAAATATGGATTGGCCTACATATTCCTACTTAGCCTACATTACTTTAGACTTATTGTTGTCGTACTTCCCGGCAACAGTTCATTCAATAGATGATTCTGTCTGTTAAATTCTTTCATCCTTGAAAAAAAATATATCCCTGATTTTGACCTTGTCACACAATGCTGAATTAAAGATTACAGAGCCAGAAATGTTTTTCTGAGAATCACATTCAAGCAGAAAGTCTTCAAAGCAGATAAAGTGAACATTTAAAGGAATATTGTGAGTTCAATCAACAGCACTTGTGGCATGAAATTGATTACTACAAAAATTAATTTCTTTAAATGAAAAAAGGTGACACTTTAGTATGAACACATACTCACTATTAACTATGACTTTTCCTTCAATAAACTCAGTTAAATTAACAGTTAAGGTATAAAAATGTTAGCTATGGTAGTAAAATGTGAGTTAACTGAACTTGAAGATAACCTTTGTTTCAACTCACAAAGTAGTCAAAACAATGGATTATTTTAAGTTAAAAATTAAACTTCAAGTAATGCATTGACTATTTGTGAGTTGAAACAAAGGTTATCTTCAAGTTCAGTTAACTTATGTTTAGTTGAGTTAACTCACATTTTTAAGGAAGCAGGTGAACTTTCATTTCTAAGTTTAACCAGCTGAAAATGTTGTTAAGTTTAGGTATTGGGTAGGATTAAGAATGTAGAAAAGGTATTAATATGTGCTTAATAAGTTCTAATAAATAGCCAATATTCTAGTAATATGCATACTAATAAGCAACTAAAAGACCCAAAAATAAAGTGTTACAAACAAAAAAAAAAAAAAAAAAAAAAAAAAAAAGAAGAAGGAAGAAGAAAAAAAAAAGTATTGTCTATCCCTTTAATAAAAAAACAAAACAAACAAAAACATCTAGGTTACAGTGAAGGCTATGTTACAAAAAATGTTAAAATACTAGACAAACAATATGCATGTTAACATGATTTTAGTGTTAAAAAAAACTCACCTGCCAACTTTTTCAGTATATTTTTACAACTTTGCTGCAGTGACAATGTAACAGCCAAAACAACAGTAAAAATGCTGAAGAAAAACTTTACAGATCAAATAAAACAGATTTTAACATAATTTAAGTGATTTTTTACAATTATAATCTGCTTTCTGCTTATAAATCTTCAAAATGCTTTTTTATCCTCAAAAACTTTGCACAAATATAAGAGCCTCACTGAAACTTTTTTTTTTTTTTTTAAGAAAACAAAGAACAGGTGTAAATTATTGTTTATGGTAACAAATGCTGTTGATTGAACTCTAATTGATGAACATCTAAACATATGTGAGCTGCATAATTTTTACCCTTTTTTTCCTGCCATTTTTTTTTTTTTTTTACTCCCATTAAGATTTTGCTTCCTATTTATTGTGCTTACTGATATTTGTCCTCATTTAGGTAATTCGACATTCAAGTTCAAGAATGACACCAACATCTGATCGTGTTCTATGACATCATGGCAACATCTGTCCAGTCGCATTCATTCCCCTGTTTTAGTGTATCTGTCAGATTTTGGCTGACATGAGAACAGAGAAAGAAAGAGAGAGAGCCTGCACAAGCGTCCGGTCACATCTAGGATTCTAATAACCCTTTCTCCATAACCCAACTCTGCCCTCCCATGTTAACATACTGTGAACTGAGCCCAAGTGACAAAATCAATCCATCACGGCCATGCTGTCGACACAAAGAGGGACAGAGGAGCTAACAGAAATTGATGACATCCCTGCTCGAATTTTACACCGTTTCGGCCACAGCGGCGATTGAAACAGACAAAGATTTATAGTCCGACCCGTGCCGCCTGCTACCCTTGATTGCCTCTTTTTTTCCCTGAAAGGCTTTTCTGCATATTTATTCCCAAGCTCATCAGGACCTCAGAGAGGCATTAGAGTGACAATCTTATTCCACCTATGGCGTAGCAGCATCTGGGAATTTGCATCTCTCGCTGCATATAAGACTAATGCTCTCCTGCCTCTCAGTTGCTTCTGTACCGCTTTTATTTGTTAATTATGACTTTTATCCGTCCGTCGTTTGCTCACAGCTCTTATTTGTGTGTCTCACTGTGTAATTTAGAGAATAATTCACACTGGTGAGAGCTGATCTCACTGTCTGTTTAGCTGGCACTGCGAGCAGGATTATAGCCGGCGGGCGCTGGCTCGATTAGTTCTTGTTGCGTTGTTTTTGTTGGTGAGACAAACCTTTCTCATTGGCATTATTGTGTTTGAAAGATGTTTGTGGTGACAACATGTTTGGCTCTTAAATTGCTCCATTTATCTGTGTGTGTGTGCGCGTGTGTGTGTGTGTGTGTGTGTGAGTGCGGGTGTGTGTGTCTTTCTTCGCCGCGCAGACCTGCCCTGCGTCATGCATTGAAGGTTTTACGAGTACTTATGGAAAATATAAATTTCATCGATATTACTGGCTAGAAACAAATGCTTCTCATCACAAGCGTCGTAAAAATGAACACAGCAGTTATCGTGACAGGAAACTGATTATAATAATTCAAATGTGATGAATAACTTTCATCAAACATCTAGCGCGAGCATCTCTAGATGGAAGTTCCACATCTCTGAGTATCCATTACAAATGTGCTGTGAAATGGAAGGAAACGGGACCTCGCGCCTCTTTGTGCATACCATAAACATGTATTACGCCAAAAATGTTCATATTAAACACAGAAATGGCTGACGAACTCTACAGACACTGTCAAGAAAATGTAATACCAACACATCGTCACACACTCCGCCCATGAATAGTCCAAAAATTCAGAACTGTATGGCTGCTTCAGAACATTTCAATAAGTCTGAATGCTTTCAGAAAATTCTCCATCATATTTTTATGGCATGAATTGTGATTTATTAACGTATAGTATGTAATTGCTTCCTGCTAAACAAGGTGCAGCCTGTGGAAAGTAGAGAACGATTGTATTATAATACATGAGCTGAGAAGCACTGAGATAACAAGATGGTTGCTTCCCACAATCTGTACCTTCAGTGTAATGGTATTCCTTAAGATGAACTTGAAATTCCTTTGAAATAACTGAATGTGACTAGTTTTTATCTTATCTTTTGGGTAATGGTCAGTTTCCAAATTTAATGTTAGAGCTAACACAGTATACCTTTATGTCAGCAAAGGTAATTCAGAAATCTCTTTACTGCATTTGAAAGGGGTTTAAAGAAAGGCAGCAGCCTTTCACTATTTACACTAAGTGAAAATAGAAATTAGATGCTATTTACACTGTGAAAATAGTATATTTTCTTAGCAATAAATGCTATTTACACCAAGTGCAAACAGTGATAGATGCTATTTACACTAAGTGTAAACAGAAATTAGATACTATGTACACTAAATGAAAGTAGTGATATATTCTATTTGCATCATGTAAAAGTAGCAGTTATTTGCAAGAAGTGTAAATATTAATTAGATGTTATACTTCATATTGGCAGATGCTACAGGTATTTGCACCTCAGTATTTTTGTACATTAACAGGATGCAATAATATCATAGAGTAAATGATTATATGTATTAAAATTATTAAATGGATGCTGCCTTACTGGGTGAATAAAAACCTTCCAAACACCTTCCCCTAACCCTACCCAATAAGTACTTTTACTATTATTAAACACTCATTAGGCAGTTTATTTCCAATTTTAGAACATTATTTTCATTTTTATTGAAAATAATTGCCTTTCTGACGTGATATTTGATGGGTAAATGGAGAAGAGCGAGCTCGGGCAAAAGGCAGATTTGAACCCGATTCGATCGTGGTAAAATTCAGGACGCCGAGCCTTACTTGCTACTGCTGCGCCACTGAAGACGTTGAATATCCCGCGTCTTTTTTAAAAACTTGAGTGGCCAAACCAGACGTTGGTGGGCAGAGCTGGTGTAAATAGCATTTGCTAACAAGGGACACTATTTGCACACCTTCTTTCTTTTCAACAACTTGGTGCAGAAACGAGTATGAAAAGGCTTATAGGAAATATACAGTAACATCTGAGTAACATTACTTGAAATCAGAGGTATTCAAAATGCACTCACTAACTATTTTTGAAATGCTAATATGGTCAAATTCCACAGCTGAATTTTTTTTTCTTTCTCAAATATATATATATATATATATATATATATATATATATATATGCCTTCCATAATTAGACAATTTTACCAAATTTACTGCATTGTGTCCTTTATTTTCCTGAGTAACCCACACACAAACAAATTCTGGGTTGAACATGGACAAACCCAGCGATTGGGTTGTTTTAACCCAGTGGTTAGGTTAAATGTTTGCCCAACGTGCAGAACCGTTTTATTTAACCCTACTATTGTTTAAAAATTGCTATATGGCTGGCTTAAAATGAATCCAAAACAGGTTGGAAATTAAAAATCAGGCACATAATTACTAGAGGCAACAATAATAATCAAAAGGTGAACATTTATTAATAAGCAATATAATAAATGTTTATTATTTAATCATTATTCATTAAACTTAATGCATACTGTATTCATTTATTAAACATATTAATACATGTTAATTTCCAGCATACTTTGGGTTCATTTTAAGCAAGCAATAGAGTAATTTTTAAACAACAGTTGAGTTAAATAAAATCAAATTGGGTTGAAAATGGACAAACCTAGCGGTTGGGTTAAACATTTGCCCAACCTGCTGGGTTAAAACAACCCAGTCGCTGGGTTTGTCAATTTTCAACCCAACTTGGGTTGTTTTTAACCCGGCATTTTTTATAGTGTAAAGGATACGTCACTTATTACAGACTAGAAATAGCCCACTTTAGACTGAACTCACAAAGTATTACATTTTGTTTTGCAAAATGTAAACGTGACAATTTTAGAAGTTAGATGTTGGGTTAGATGTTACATATCCTCAACAGGATGGTGCACATTGCACAAAAATGCTTGGATGTGGCAGTTCTGAAATGGAATTGCTGATTAGGCAAATTGCACATTTTCATTGCCTTGGTGACATCATCATAGCAGCAGTCTTCATGCCATTGGACATTTCCATTTCCATGGGAGTATCACTTTACCTTCACTAAATCTTCCCATTAATACTGCCAAAGTGTGACGTATACCTATAGCTCAGTTGATTAGGAAAAAAGAAAAGTAGGTTTTATGTAGCTTTGGGTGTCTGACTGAAGAGCCTATTAGACTGCGGTTAGCGATGTTGGCACAGGAGGCCTGCATTGTGCAGATCAAACCATCCCTCCCCTTTTGACACAGTCTGTTTCCTGAGGAGCCCCTCTCTCCTCTCTCTGCCACTGCTCCCATGTGGGCGCCAGTCAAACACGCTGGCCCCTCATCACAGCATCTGCATCCTGTGCAATTTGTCATTGGCCCGTCTTTGCATTGCCATTGGCTGTTGCCGAGCAACCTGTCCGTCTCACAGACTATTTCCCATGATAAATTAGCTGGGCTGTTACTATGCCAACCGAATTTGTTACTTAATTAAACTGATTCAGATCACAATTGGCTGGAGGGGGTAAAGAATTGGGGCACACTTTGTAGCAGCACAGCCTGCTCTCACACACCGGGCCACAGAGCCGTGGAAAACAACTTTTACAAAGCAAATATGATTTAATGCAGTTAAGAGTGAATCTATATCACCGCAAGACTTTTCCTGCACTAACATGTTACAGTATTGCATAGTACATATCAATATTAAACAATGGAACATGTACTTTATATACATAAAAAATTATATATACATAAAAAATTATATTATATTATATTTTATATATATATATATATATATATATATATATATATATATATATATATATATATATATATATATATATATATATATTATCTCATATAAAGTAAACTTGAATTAAACTAATTAATTTAGATGGTACCACATGCAACACACTTTTTTAGGTTACTTGACAAAACATTCTTACTAAATGGCAAAACTGAGTCCGAATGATTCAATGCCATACTCAGGCCTTGCCTTTTTATTAGTTTATTGAGAAAGAAACGAAACAGCGAAGCAATTTGGTTATGCGTGCAAGAGGGCAGAGGAAAGAATGGAGGCATGTAATCCCCTTAATTTGGAACATCACACCTTCAGCATTTGCCTGTATTGGAAAGGGGCTCTTATCCAATCCCACCTCTGTTTCTGGCTATTCTTATTTCCATACATCCTGACAAAACCATTTTGTCCCATCTGATTGGGTCTATTTGCATCAGACACCTTTTCTGCATATAGATTGATGGGTTTAATCAGTGAATCAGGGAGACCGTTCAAACATCAATCACTGTCACTGCTGTCTTTCTGTCTCTCTGCAGCCAGGCCTTGATTTTCTGCTCAGATTCATCCGAAACGCACGCAAATGTAACGAAGAACTAAGGAGAAACCATTTGAGAAGAAACCAATAACTTACCGGTGGCTCACGTTGAGGCCTTCTCTCGCTCTTGGTCTGCCGCCCCTCTCGTTCAAGCCCTTCTAGTTTCACGTCAAGGCTAGTTTCACTCGCCGGTTTGCGGAGAAAGGAGAGAAGTGAAGTCTCTCCACCTGTCTGCTCATTTGTAAAGAACACCCCAGATGGGTAACACCTCACCAAATGAAAATAGGCAAATAAATCAAATGCTTCCTAAAATAACCCTCTCTGATTATCTTCTTTGGAAAAAACAGATTTGCTTTTCCACTCCAACAGGTAAAACAAATAACTGACATCATCTACCTTTCCGGGGCAGATCTGGAGAGGAATGGACACTAAATGCAGAGATATGACCCTTTGAATATGTAAAATAATTCATTATTTCGCTAACACTTTAGTTTAGGATCCAATGCATATTACTGGGATATTGGTTGCTTATTATAGATGCCTTATTCTGTATGACCATATTCTACATCCCTTAATCCTCCCCAATACCTAAACTTAACAATTACCTTACTAACAATTAATAAGCACTAATTAAGAATTTACTGAGGCAAATGTCTTGGTTAAAAGTCAAGTAATAGTGAGAATTGAACCCTAATCTAAAGTGTGACCATTATTTCTTCATAAAAAGATTACTGTACAGCAAAAGCCTGGGTAATGTCTGCACCACTACAGCGGCAACAAACAAAATAGCGAAAATAATGATTGTTCCTCAAACAGATTTCCAACATTATCCTGTATCGTAAAATTTAAACTCACAAAAATCTCAGGTGAAAATAATTATTATTAGATATGGGAGCTCTAGCCAATCAACACTCGCCATCTGAAGTATATAAGTTCTGATTCCACCCTCAGAGTAAAACGTTAAAAGGTATGGTAGGGCTTAATATTTCAGAACTGTGACTTCATTTCTTCCAATTTGACTAAATATCTCAAAATTACAAATGTATTCTACTAGTAATTGAGATTTAATTTACCATAATAGCAATTTCACATTATTTTTCACATTTTTTTCTCATGACTGTACCTCACAATATGACTTTACTTCAAAATCAAACTCATGCGCCTCAAAGTGTGACTTTATATCTCAGAAAGTGACTTAATTTTACAATATTCTCACAATTACTTTTTATTATTTTTAACTCTGAGGTACAAACATATATTTTTTACATATCTCTACCATTGGTTTGGCATGCAGCACCAACACGTCGATGCTCACCAATTCTCTGCCATTGGCCCAATACTCTCCTGATCCTGAATCAGGTCTTTGGAAGCCCTCAAGAGGCTCAGCAGTTGCACATGCCTTTGCATCTTCTGCATGGGCTAGTCAACTGGCTCACCTTTGGCTCTTACCGAATTAATCAAACTGCCCTTGGTCCTCTAATTGGATGACAGTCATTCTCCTGCCCTACGCGAAGGTGTACGTATTCAAGGGGGAGGGTGGGGATTCCTTTGTATCTTCATATATTCTGCGCACCTTTCACCTCATCTACGTTTCGGTCTCCACCACCCCCATCCTGACCCCTCATTTTTTACCCGTCTCTTGCATTTGAGATGGAGCTGTAAGGAAAAAGGATTGCTATCAGGCCATTAGGGCACGTTTTTTCCTCACATGTGATTTTTCGTCTGTCTTAAGCACATGCAGGGATGTAGGGGGTCTCTAAAGTACAGCATGTTGCAGCAGAGCAGTCAAGGAGGTTATGGTGTACACTGCATCCTGGGAGAAGCGTGCGAGCGAGAGAGACGACCTGTCTTCCACACCGACGCCTCCTTTCCGACAGCCATTTGCATCCCCTTAGAGGTCACACACTTGTCTGTGGAGGACGAATCGAAGACAAGCAGACAGATCACTTTCACTAACATAATCGTGTTTGTTATGGCTGAACGATTGAGACATATGCTTCCAAGATGCAAAATGGGATGCTCGTGTTTTATGCAGGGCACATTTGACGGAGTCTCTATCAAAATGAAAAAAGACCCTTCTGTCTAAGTTTCAGAAAGTGGTATACTCGATGTATGTATATCCAGTGGCCCCAAAAGGCCTTGTGCATCAGCACAGACTATGGAACCACTAAATGAGAATTAGCTCTTACCTTTATCGGAAAAATAGAGAGTGTTTCAAGAAGTCGGATGTATAATGTCAAATCAAAAATAGTCTTATCTTTGAAAGCATTCACATGCTTTTAGGGAGCTCAACCTGGTCTTGGTTCGCTTGCTGCCCTTGACAAAAAATTATTACATGAAACATAACAAAAAATGCAACATTACCTTTGCAACAATAAGCTAAAATAAAAATAAAAAAAAGCAAGCAAGGTGGTAATGACTTCTTAGTCAGAAGTTTTTTTTTTGTTTGTTTTTTTTTTTTTTGAATAATCCATTTCAATAAAACAAGCAAAACTGACATCCATATATTCGTTCATCCAGTAATCACAGTGAACAATTTTTTTAATTAATATTTTAATATTAATATTTTCAATATTAACACTGTTTGATTATAGGGTAAACTATAACATTAAAGGAAATAATGGACAAACTAAATGTAGAAATTTCTGCTCACTTAGACATTAACATTTTAGACAAACAATTGTCCCCTACAAAACATAATTAACCTTTTTTTTTTTTTTTTTAATCAAAGATACAAATTAAAGTTGGAAGTTACACTCAAAATCAACCTAAAAAAACTCAAACATGTAATAATAAAAATAATAAAAGCAAGCTAAGTTGCACTAAGTGCAAATATCATATTTTCTTAGCTGTAGATGCTATTAACACTAAGTGAAAATAGCAATATATTCTATTTACTCTATATAAAAGTAGCAGTTTGTTGCAACAAGTGCAAATAGCTGTTAGATGCCATTTATACTTTTAAATAGTGGCAGAAACTATTTGCACCTCAGTATTGTTGTACATTAACAGGATGCAATAATAACAGAGTGTAAATGACTATACATAATAAAATTATTAAAAGGAAGCCACCTTATTTGGAACGATAAAGGCCTCCCTACACCTACCCCTACCTGATAAATACTTTATTATTAAACACGTGTTAGGCACTTTATTTCCACTTTTCAAATATTTTCTTCATTTTTTTTTTTTTTTAATTAATGCCTTTCTGATCTGATATTTGATGGGATAAGTGAGAAGAGCAAGCTCGGCAAAAGGCGGATTCAAACTCGGGTCGATCACGTCAATAGCTACTTCCATGTGCCATACTCCCTTCAGCCTACGCCACTGCAGACGGTGAATGGTGCGCGTCTTTTTTAATCTCATGTCCACAAACCAGACATTGGTGGGCGGAGTTAGTGTAAATAGCATTTGCCAACAAAAAAAATAATCGAAATGGGCACGTGCCTGAATGAGCTTGATGTTTCTGTGCCCATGTATAGCCTATTCCATCTCAGGCTCTTAATTTTTTTGGAATGTACAGTATGGCATGGGTGTTGCTAAGCAGAAGGTGGGATTTACATCTGTCACTGTCACTCAGGACAACCACAACTAATTATACTCTGGCCTAGTCCTGGCCACAATGAGCCTGGATCCCAACCAGACCTCACTGTACAGCTCAAGACAAGCTACAAATAGGCAAGTACATGATATTATTGCTTATTTTATGGTTGGTGGGAGCAATTCATTCATTACATAGAATACATCCATGTTTCTTGACTCTACCACAGATAAAATACACATTTCCTCTCTCGGTTCAAAGAACCCAAGTGAAAGCTGTAAAACCTGACCACTACATGACCTGAATATGCATTTCAGATTTATGCCACTATTTGGAGGCTTTGTGGGATAAGAACGTTCCCTGAAAGATTTTCCCAGTTCAAGGCACTTACAGGCAAACGTGTCATCTGCAGTTGCATTGTGCGAGTGAACCTCGGAACAGCTTTCAGTGGCTAAAGCAAGGTGAGAGCATTTTTAAGCACAAGATTGGCCACTTGAGAACAGCGACCTATAAATGATACACATCTGTAAATGGATGCAGCTCCTTTCCTTTTTATCTATGGGCCAAAATCTGAATAATTGAAAAGAGACACATCTTGTGTAAGTGTCTGGAATTTTAAACATTAATAGCGCTGCATTCCCTGGACAGCTCCAGCTACATTGAAACCACTAAATGATATACAGTCACAGGAGTTCTGCCATTTAGAGCACAAGAAAGCACTTCCAAATTATTTAAATCACCAGAATATATGTCTTTGACCACATTCATCTATGCAAAAAGACCTCTGTGGATGAAAGAGTGATTAGACAACACATTACAGATCTGCACAGGCGTCATGCAAATATTTTTTTGCCACCAATGGCAGTCATGGTACTCGAACTGAGAGGAACACAAACACAGTTTGATTATTTAGTAGTTCTTCACAAAAATTTGATAGTCTAGTGATACATATACATAAAGTCACTTATCCTCACCCAGGCTGCATTTATTTGATCAAAAATATAGAAAAAAACTGTAATATTGTGAAATATTATTACAAATTAAAAAGAACAGCCATTACTCCAGTCTTCAGTGTCACATGACATTATACATACAGTCAAACCAAAAATTATTCAGATATTTTTTATATATTTTTACTAGTAGGTGCAGGACACTGTAGTTCATTTATGTAAGTGAGGATAGCAAAATAAAGTAAACTGCTACATATTATACCCAAAAATTCTTCATACAGTGGACTATCAGTAAAGTTGATAAAAATTTGGAACCAAAAATTATTCAGACACTTTGACCTGACCATGTTTTGATGAAAGGGGACCTATTATGCCCCCATTTACAGGATGTAAAATAAGTCTCTGATATCCCAGAGTGCGTATGTGAAGTTCTAGCTCAAAAACCCCCCAGATCATTTTTATAGCATGTTAAAATTGCTACTTTTTGGGGTTGAGCAAAAACGTGCCGTTTCAGTGTGTGCCCTTTAAATGCAAATGAGCTGCTGAGCTAGGCCTAAGAGGGCGGAGCTTAAGAGCTCATTCTCCCCTGTCAGGACGCACTATAATGTCAGAAACTGTGAATATATGCTGCATGGAGATGCCAGGTATAGTTTAGTTCAATTACAGTTATAACTTATATTGTCTTTCCACTATATTAGTACAAGCCTGTTGTACTGGACCCCGTCCGAATGATGGCCAAAACTTTACAAATTAGTTTTATGAAGTTTATTGTACTTCACACAGAATATGAAGCGTCTGTTTTCACTCTAGAAAATCACTGTAAGAGCTTAATAAAACACAGTGCAAGTGTGCATTAAAATATTATCCATAAACTCTCTCTCTCTCCCTCCCTTGCATTATCATCAACATACACAGCAAAGTACACAGAAACACTTGTTACAACTAACAGTAAACAAATATATAAAGACCTTATGCCTTTTCGGGTGGTGCTTAATAAACTGCTAAACTTTATATCTGTAAATTAACTCCAATGAACTGTAATAAAGTGCTCTCACCTTCATTACTGCCATATCCCGTATCACTCTGGAGACTGTATGTCTTGTATTGTTCACAAAGCAGTCCGGTGTGAAATGATTCGCGCAGACATGAACAAATTTCGGTAGAGTTGAGGGAGCATTTTCTTAAAAAAAAAAAAAAAAAAAAAATGAATCCACTTCATCTTCAGTGGCTCAGATTTAAAGGGATAGTTCACCCAAAAAATGAAAATTTGATGTTTATCTGCTTACCCCCAGCGCATCCAAGATGTAGGTGACTTTGTTTCTTCAGTAAAACACAAATGATGATTTTTAACTCCAGCCGTTGCCGTCTGTCAGCCGAATAATGGGAGTGAATGGGAACTTGGATCAATAAGATTCGAAAAACCTTGCATAGACAAATCCAAATTAAACCAAATTAAGTTCAGCACTCGGTTAGTGAGGTCTGATCGCGCTCTGACAACAGCAGTGATGTCACGCGCATATACTTCAATGAGTGCGAGACATTGCGAGACAATGAGTGCGCTCTGACTCCATTGTCAGAGCGCGATCAGACCTCACTAAGCGAGTGCTGAACGCAGCTGGACATAGTGGTGTATTAGAGGTAAAAAATAATATAAATACTGTTCGGTTTCTCGCACAAACCGATCGTTTCGTGTCTTAGGACATCAATGTGTCGTCACGAGCTGCAGGGTTTGATTTGGATTTGTCTGTGCAAGGTTTTTTGACTCTTATTGATCCAAGTTCCCATCCACTCGCATTATTTGACTGACAGACGGCAACGGTTGGAGTTAAAAATCATCATTTGTGTTCTACTGAAGAAACAAAGTCACCTACATCTTGGATGCACTGGGGGTAAGCAGATAAACATCAAATTTTGGGTGAACTATCCCTTTAAGGAGAAAATGGAAAGAGCTATGTGGATTAATCCATCCAGCTACAGAACACCTAAAACGCTTGGAAGACATTCTCGTCAGTGCAGTAATGGCAGACTGTGTAAACTCGCTGTGAACTCGCTCAGGGCGGTTCTATGTTAAAACGGCAGTGTCTGTCAACATTCATGGGCGGGGCCTGTGGCTTTTGTGATGTCACACTGCCAGGGATCTGGAAACGGCTTGTTCTGAGACACTGCTTATGATTTATGGGGATTCAAAAAAAAAAAGGAGTGGTTGGATTATTATCATTATAGGGTAGTTGTGTACACGCACTGCCAATACACATTTATGTCCAAACACCATGCAAAAGTGAATTTTGCATAATAGATCCCCTTTAAGTGTTATCTGACATGATTGAGATTAATTTTTTGTGACACAGTTTAACTCTGAGATCTTGTCAATTTTGGTTTGACTGTATATAAAAACTCTACTGTTCCCTTTTTTTTTTTAAATGATTATATGTGTGTACATACTATTTTTTTTTTTTTTAACAAAAGTGTATAAAAAGTATAAGTTTTCTTTTGACTTTGAAAGGACATTTCTGGATTAAGAAATATTTTTAACCCTACATGTCAATGTTAAAATAAAGTGGAGAATGAAGGTCTTCTCTTATGAAGCAAGAACAGGGTTGACTAGGAATTCCCTCCAGCTGTTCTCTGGGCATCCTTTAACCTGCAGGGTTTTTATCGATCCGTTTTTACAGATCGACTGTCAAATGTTCATTTAGATTATCACAAGAAAGCCTGACTCATGTACGACCTCAAGCAAGATATTCATTTTTAAGATCATGTCCTTTGCTGCCATTAAACTGCACTGGCCAGACACAGTCAAAAAAATGGGCTGCTTTATTTGAAACATTGTCTTTTATGACAGCTAAGTGGGACATCAATAAAATCTTTTTTTTTTTCCAAAAACTATTGCCACTTGTTTTGCTTAACTGCCAGCCCCTTACTGCCATAACGTATGGATCTCTGACATAACAGTTTGCTGTTTTTCCACCTCCCACTCTTATCTTTGTGGCCAGGTCTGACAGAGAGTTTTATTCAGCATGATCGATATCACACAAGCAGTACTGGTGTTTAACGTCCTTCTGGTGGTTTTAAGCAGGTGTAGTTGTGTTAAATGGTGAGCAACCTTTAGGTTTTGCCAGGTTTTCAATGCATTTGATGAGCACGACAAAATGCAACAAATGCTTTATCTGCAAGTGTCAGTTAGATAAAAATGCAAAATAAACTGGAATGAAATGCGGCTCGGCACAAACAACCACAAGAAAGTTTGTGCTCAGTTCCTCGTGTGGGGCTGATCGAGGGGCCTATTTAAGAGCCATTATCAGAATTAGCAGGAAAGCCTTTTTAAGACAAGAAGTACAACAAAAACCACTAAATAAACTGCCTCTGTGTTCCTCTTCCCTTGTGTTTAGGCTTGCTGAAAGGGTTGTTGGGTTGTGGCTAATTGCTCAACGCGGTATCGGTGCTTTGCATAATGTGTTTACCGGTGGTCTATAACAGGAGGCAATAATGCAGTGCTTTCTGCAAGCTTATCATTTGTGGTTTTGTGGCCAAAGGCACATTCAGCCACCAAGAGCATCATGGTCAGAGGTGACGTGGTGAGCTTCCTGATGTTCAACAGTCACTTCCTCTGTTTAATTAATAATGAAATACCCCTACATTCACACTGAAATCACCAAGATGAAAAAAGGTAATGTTATTATAATAAAAGGTTATCTGATGGAAAACATAAGATAATAACGTATACTGTAGACACACCATCTGCTCTTATGAGCATGTCTGACATCCTGTTTCATTTATGCTCTGTATGGCTTCAATTGCACAAGCAATAGCAACAATCAACAAAATGATATTAACAGCAGTTAATATCACGTTTCAGACAAACTTCAACCAGTTATTTTGTATATTTTTTCTTCTACACCAATAAGAAAATAGTGCCTACAGTACTCATGGCCTATCATTCTGTCTAAATATGACATGATGTTTACCGTGTTTAACTTCACAAAATCCTTCCTTGCTTTAACACCAGAAAAGTCTCCATGATGAACTACCTTGAACAGAGATTGGTTGCGCATTTTGACCGAGGAAGAGCGTCTCACTTAATTGGCCTTTAGAATAGAAAAATGGACATCTCATGAGACTTATTTTAATTTGCATGAATAATGTGGAGGTGATACAATCTGATGCGCTGAGATCTGAATCACACTGTTCAAACCACAGAGTATATATAAGGCAGCGGTTCTCGTCGGTTGAGAACCATGGCACCGAACACGTCTAATGGCAGAGGGCAAATCACGGGCAGGTCTTTCCCATGGCCTTTCGAATGATCAAGAGGAAGGAGGAACATTCTTCATAAAACTTCAGATACAAAAGACAAACTGTCTCTCACATGCCCCCCGAGACTGGAGAACATCATCTCTTGAATATTTCACGGCTGTATCAATGTCAGAGAACATTTCTTGCTGACTCCCTACTGCTCAGCGTTAATGAATATTAAGCGGGACATTTTCCTTTGGGTGAAAGGTCCCTTTATTTATTCTCTTTATTGTTTGAAAGCCATCCCCGATTCTGTATTTCAGAGCCGCAGACTTTCCACTCATTTATTTGAGACCTGCAGATCTTTCGTTCGGGCCAACTCGCACAAAATCCTTCATGTGCTGACACTCATGTTATAGCATGAAAGAAGTCACAAACTCAGGAGAATAGGCAAGTATCTGATTTGTTCATTGATTAATTAATGCCATGAAAAGACTACAAATGCATGCTCACCAGCTTCACAGAGCTGTTCAGTCATGACGTCAATTTGTAGGCCAAACTGAAAGGTTGATTCGTCTCTGGAATTTCGAGTGGGTTTTCAGAATGCTTTTCAGTAAAATCCTGTGGTTAATAATCCTTGAAAAAAAGTTCAGGTGCTGTTGTTTTACAACATGAATTACAGTAATTTTAAAACTTTTAAGTTGCTAATAAGTTATCTAATCAGGGGATTACAACGGATTCATTATGCATACATTTTTTTTTTTTTTTTTTACTGTTTTTGATCAAAGTCTCTGATGCTCACTAACTGTGCATTTATTTGATCAAAAAATACAGTAAAATAGCAACACCTGTGAAAATATTATTACAATTTAAAATAACCATTTTTCCTTTTAAAATATTTCTAATTTTTCTATTGTAATATGCAATTTATTACTGTGATGGTAAAGCTGAATTTTCAGAATAATTTCTCCAGTCTTCAGTGTCACATGATCCTTCAAAAATCATTCTAATATGCTGATTTGGTGCTCAAGAAACATTTCTTATCAATGTTAAAAACTGTTGTGCTGCTTAATATTTTTGTGAAAACCATGGTACATTTTTTTTCCAGGATTACTGATGAATAGAAACTAAAAAAGAACAGTAATAAATGTAAGTCTTTATTGTCACTTTTGATCAATGTATGCATCCTTGCTAATTAAAAGTATTAATTTCTTATCCCGAACTTTGAATGGTAGTGAATTTAGCAACTAGTTAGCAAAATGTCAAAATTCTAATCAAAGTGCCTTTTTATTATTAGTAGTAGTAGTAGTAGTACTGATTAAAGTGATGTCATTTCCTGTCATTGGAATGCACTGGGAGATCAGGCGAAGAATATCTCTTCTATTCATTTTAAAACACTGCTATCATATTGATGAATTTATTACATAAATGTATCCCACACACTGAACTGGTCAAATATTAAATAAGTGCTTATCGATTTTCTCTGTATTATTCAGGTATTGGATCTCTTCTGTCTTTGGGAATTCATCCACATATTTAAAGCCCGAAATGTCTCTGGCTGAAATGCTCTAATGATTTCCAGGCCCTGGGAGCTTATGGAATTTAATTTCTTGACACAAATATCAGCATCAGAAAAGGAAATTAAAGTTATCATTACTGTCAGGACATTATCGCAGCCTCACTTAACCTGCCATTCAGTAAAATGAATTATTTATGTTCCTTCTCTTTTATTTGGAGATGGGAGGGTTCTGAATATTTCTGTCTGCTATATGCGAGTTGCTATTAGGAAAAATTAAACTTTCTGAAACATTTGAACTGTCATGTTTAAATAATACTCTACTAAAATTGACAACTGGCACATTAACGCAACTGGTAGAATTGTCAGTGTAAATGAAAGCCAGTATGGATGGGGGGAAAAAAAAAAAAATACAAAAGGAAAGAAAGAATATGTCCTGCGCTTAAATGTTCAAAGTTACATTCTTAAAGGGATAGTTCTCCCAAAAATGAAAATTCAGTTGTCATTTACTCACCCTCAAGTCTTTAGAAACATCTATGACTTTCTTTCATCCAAGGAGCAAAGGAGAAATTTGTTACATAATGTCCAAGCCACTCATTTCTATACAATGAAAGTGAATGGTGACACGGCTGTCGAGGAAGATGAACAATAAATAACAACAATGAACGACATGAAGGAGAGTAAATGATGAAGAATTGTCTTTTTGGGGTGAATTAATCCTTAAACTGCTTATATTGGTAAAGGAGTGAACATTTGCAAGGGAATTGTGAGTTTCAGGCTATACACCATTAAAGCCAATTTCTGTGCCGTAAACTACACAATTTGTGTTTACCAACAGCGAGAAGCCAGTTACTGTGTTTCAGTCATTTTGTCTTTTATTGTACACGCTCTGTTTTCTGACAGGTCTTATTTTCAGTATTGAGGGGTTCAAGCACAGCAATGTGTGATTACAGCATTTGAGTGTCATTCGACATCTGGAGATTCCAGACATCTGTGTGGATGAGTGACTCTATTCCTCTCTGCCTCTGCACACTCACACACATATGGTATCTGAGAAGCTTCAAAAACATGTTACCCAGCAGCTCCTCTCTGAATCCAATCACACATCTTCACTTTTCCTGAAGAGCTTCACTTCCACATAAACTAGTTAGAGGACTAACAAGACTGCAGTTGCTTCTGTTAATAGACAAACCGCACGTTAACAATGTCCGTAGGAAAGAAAAACCACAAAGATCTCTGTAAAGTTACACTTTCTTGCATAGACAGAAATGAAATTACATGAAGAAATGATAAAAACGAGAACCCCAATAATCTCCCATGTGTCAGAAGTTTAAGAATTCAAAAAGTATTTAGATTTGCCAAGGTACCAGAACCTGCAATCCAAATTATGTATAGATAGAACAATGAATAGAACAACAGATAGGACAGGTAGAACCACAGAATGATAGAACAATAGAAAGAACGATAGATAGAATAAAAGAATGACAGAACAATGACATAGAACAAAAGATAGAACGATGATAGAACATTAGATAAAATGATGACAGACAGACAGAACGATCGACAGAGATAGAAAGAATGATCAATTGTTCATAGATTGTTCAATCTATGAACAATAGATGGAATGATAGATAGAACAACAGAATGATAGAAATATGATAGACAGACAATGGATAGAACGATTGACAGATAAATAGATAGAATGATCGACAGACAATAGATAGAACGATCGACAGATAAATAGATAGAATCACAGAATGATAGAAAAATGATAAAACAACAGAACGATAGACAGATATAGACAGATTGACAGATGATAGATAGATGATAGACAGACAGACAGAACTAACGATCGACAGATATATAGAATGATCAATTGTTTATAGATTGTTTAATATATGAACAATAGATGGAATGATAGATAGAACAACAGAATGATAGAAATATGATAGAATGATAGACAGACAATAGATAGAACGATCGACAGATAAATAGATAGAATCACAGAATGATAGAAAAATGATAAAACAACAGAACGATAGACAGATATAGACAGATTGACAGATGATAGATAGATGATAGACAGAACGAACGATCGACGGATATATAGAATGATCAATTGTTTAGAGATTGTTTAATCTATAAACAATAGTTGGAATGATAGAACGACAGAATGATAGACAGATTGACAGATGATAGACAGAAAGACAGACAGACAGACGATAGATAGAATGAAAGACCAAAAGATAGAATTATAGATAGAATGAGAGAATGATAGAACTATAGATAGAACGACAGAATGATAGAAAGATGATGAAGCGACAGACAGACAATAGATAGAGATGGACAGACAGACAGATAGATCTTTTTTTTATTATGTAAAACACTAGGCCTAATCTGCTCTCAAAGCAAAAAGAATGAATTAACAAAGATAAGAAGCAAAAATCAATTAACACTGGCCAAGAGTGGATCATTATATCACATGCAATAACCTGAATGATAGAATAATAAAGAGCAATTTATTTAGAATTAGGCCAGTGTGAATCCAGCAGGAGAAGATGGATGTGTGGAGATAGACAGATCTAATTAGCCTTGTACTAAGTCCCAGTGCTGTTCTCCTTGTCTTCTCTAGCCGGTCTCTACAGCAGCATAGTGCTGCTAATCCATGTCCACTGCTTAATGACTGCAAATCACTGATATCTGCCACTGATGAAATGCTGAGAAGATTAATCTTCCATCCCTTTTCACCAGAAAACTGATAACCTTGGAAGAATGAAGTACACTGTATATTTTCCCACTAATGTGTAAGGGAATTGATTTTTGTAATATTTAATAATTCCAGTTGCCGTTTTTTGTTTGTTTTTCATCATTCCACTCATTTGGTCAGCTAGCGTGTACGTACAGCTCTACTGTGGTGCTAATCGATATGCTATAGAGTTAATGGTCAAAATTATGACGACAAATGTAAATGCAGTTAAGAATAAAATTAGGAAAGGATGCAATGGGAGTTTGAGGAAATGCAGGTGAGGCATAACTGGCAAATTAATCTCAACCTTTAGAAGGGGGAAAGGGAAGAGGGGCCGCTGAAGGGAGGGTAAATGCCCCTTTGGATGGCTGCCAACTGCTGCCATCTTAGAATTTACATCTGTTTACTTTCCAGCTTAAACCCATTCATTTATCCACAGCTGAGGTTTGCTGACCCGTACATCCAGTCTCTTGGCTGAAATGAAGCCCAATCTCTCTTCTCTCTCACTCACTCACTGATTTTCCTGTCCTTTTTTTAATGTATATATAATATATAGGGAATACTGGGGCTAGTTGTCCCATGTGTAAGTTATCACAAGGGCTGTAACTGTAGTTAATGTAACTATAGTTTTTGTTTTAAATGGACAGTTCCATAAGTTGTTTAATGGCAGGTTTTCATTTTGACAACATGCCCCACTACTTAATCAATATTTATATAATAAACTCCACCTTTCTTTTCTCTGATAAAAATATAGATCGACAGACAGATAGATAGAATGATCGATAGAATGACAGACAGATAGAACGAACAATAGATAGATAGAACGACAGACAGGTGGACAGGCAATCAGACAGACACACAGATCGATAGATAGATAGAATGACAGACAGAATGAACGACAGATAGAACGACAGACAGGTGGACAGACAATCAGACAGACACATAGATAGATCAATAGATAGATAGAATGACAGACAGACAGAATGAGCGATAGATAGAACGACAGAACAGACAGATACCCCAGAATTAAAATACTGTCATTTATTCACTTACAAAAGAAAAATACAATGGAAGTCAATTTTTTGCAATGAAAAAAATGACTAAATGATGACAGAACTTGTATGTATGTGTAACTTATATGCAACATATAAAAACACACATACACACACACACATATATATACATACATATATACATATATATATATATATATATATATATATATATATATATATACATATATATATATATATATATATATATATATATATATACACATACATATACATACATATATATATATATATATATATATATATATATATATATATATACATACACACACACACACATATATATATATATATATATATATATATATATATATATATATATATATATATATATATATATATATATATATATATATATATATATAAATATGCATACATATACATAAAAAGAAAAAAAAAAAGGTAGTCGTTTTGTTCCAGTTGTTTTACTTAAATCTAGCTGAAAAGCCTATAAGTTGTTTAATGGCATGTTTCCAATGTGACAACATGGCCCACTATTTAATCATGATAAACGTATGTAATGAACTCCACTTTTTATTCCTAGGCAATAGTTATATCATGCAACAAAAATGTGCATCAAATTTATAACATTATAATTAAGCAGCAGAAGCACATTAGCACCAGTTTTCACTTCCTTACATTCATATTAGAACCTTGGATAGAGACTGGACACACAAGCTGTCATGAAAGAGTGTTAGACCACAAGGGGGAGGAAAGGGCCGGCTGTTAGCCATCCTTCTCAGTTCCACCAGCGAGAAGGAGGGAAGTCTCACACATGCTTAAACTTTACTGGAAAGACTCCACAGAGATTGGATTAAAAATGATTGTAAATTCAGACTTTGCAGTAGCAGCTGGAATGCCATTCCAAACAATCATTCCAAAACATTTAAACACCATTAATAAATCTACCATAACAAAACCGTGTTTAAAAACTGGAATAAATAACAGAATGAAAATAAATAAATAATTAAATAATTAAAAAAATATTTTTTAAAAATATATATATTTATTTCTAGTTTTCAAGGCAAATGTTTGGAAGTCTGCTGCCTACAAACAAATGGAAACTACTCTATAAACAGCTCTTAAATTGTATAATCTGAGACAAAGTGGAAACAACTGTGGAAACAAACTCATGTTGTCTTATAAGCGTTCACCTTAACTGATACTCTCTTCTGATTATCTGAACCGATAATCCTCTTCATAGTTAACAAGAATTTGTGTTCAAATTTGCACTTGCCTTAAGCAAGGTTAACTTTTCAAATTGCCGAGACTTGTTTGCCAGGTTTTTAAAGTCATTTTTCACATGGAGATACTGAACACATTCCCAAGCATATTAACTTCTCTAGACTCATTTCATCTCTGTAAGCAGTTACATCTGTATCTCTCGCTCTCAATACGACCTTCACCCATGGACCCAAAAGAGGGACAAAAATCTGTCATTCTCCCTTAAGAATGCCCTCATTCTCCACCATATCACAGTCGGATCTCAGATGATTATTCGTTAACTAACTCTACTTTAATTAACTCCTGATTAGGTATTAATATCAGGCGCTGGGTTGCATGCTAGCAGTCAATGCTTTTAATAAGTGGATTAGCACTAGTGTCTTACAGTTTTTTTTTTTCTTTAGTCAAGCTACCCTTGAGTCCTTGGCACTTGGCCAGAAGAAATGTTCTGCTAACAAGTTTCTTCTTGTGGTCACAGGCGTAAGCTATGAGGTGCGAGGAGAGCTGTAGACTGTTTGTCCTACTGTCTGTTTTAAAATAAATGGAATAAAAAGGCTAACTTTTGAGGGTCAGATCACAATAATTAGCCTGGGGGTATTCAGACATCTAGGAGACATCACAGATTTGAGAGTACTGGTGTAATGCAGTGTTGGAGAAGCTATGCTGAAACTCTATCTTGCCAAGCAACAAACTATTCATAATTTAAAGGTAAAGGGTTTCATTTCTGCTTCCCAAGTGGCATCAAACGGAACAGCGAAAAAAATACTGACAGATATCATAAAAAATGTTCTCATTTGGAACTTTTCTGGGCAATACTGAATCATAACTCAAATGATTCTGCGAATATATACTACTTCAACAGTTTGGGGTCGGTAAGAATTTTTAATGTTTTTAAAAGATGTCTCGTATGCTCATCGATGCTGCATTTATTTGATCAAAAATACACTGAAAACAGTAATATTATTACATTACAATTTAAAATAACTTTTCTTTTTTTTTTTTTAATTCTATTTAAAGCTAAAAAGTCTTAAAAAAAAAAAAAAAAAAAAAAAAAAGTAAATTAATAAACCTTACCAGGTCTTGACATAAGCTTTTTTGCTCACCAGCCACTGTGGCTAGTGGTTTTCCAAAGTTTCTAGCCACTCAGCATTTTCACTGACCACAATTTTGACATTGATAAGTAAAAACTGCCATATAGATATTTTTAATATTATCTCATAATTTGGCAGCAGGTATATTAGGCTGCCGTCACCTTAAGACCTGATGCACAGATCCATTATACTGTTACACATGCGTTTTCTTTCTCGACCGTTTACGTACACTTAAAATAGTGTTTACATGAATACTCACCAAGACCGGCATTTTGACATTATTTTGTGTGTATTTGACTGCACAATAAAAAGCAAAAAAAGAACTCAATTTAGTTCTGAGAGGCAGCTTTATGTGCATGCACAAAATCTGCAGGAATGAGTAAAATTATGCGTAATACATGCCGAAATTCAAGCCCTGTAACACCAACAATATTCATCTGGAGAAAATGAAACAAGTGAGTGAGGGGAGGCGGGTTTGTGTGTCAACTCGCTGTCAGAGAGATGAGAGAGTGAGAAATCGGAGTTGGTATCATGCATCTATTCTGTGGAAAATGAGTATTGGAAGCGTTTCAGATATTTACACTATCGATATGTATTGAAAAATCTATATTTTGACCACTACATTGCACTAGGTTTATTATTTCAGATGCCCTTTTAAAAGACTACAATTATATATAAAATTCAACCCGCAATAGTGGCTAGAGTGCGTTACACGCCTCATGAGTCTGAACAAACTGTTTTGCTAAAACAAACCTCCCGAATCAAGCAATTTAAGCAAACAAATCAAATTAGAGAAACTACTACTAGAGAAAGTCTTTGATGAACTGACATAAAAAAAACAATGATATAGGAACAATTAGCTTGTTTCTAGAAAAAAAATGTACTGTCACGCCAATGAAAAAAATTAATTAGGTTGGTAGCATCACAACTTTTAGTTAGCTACCCCCCAAAACTTGTGTGGTGTAACCAAACCTCAGTGTTCTGCTGTGGATGTTGATGTAAAAAGGATCATGGAAAAAAACACAATATATTTCAACGTAGACAGACTTGACAAACCATACTCCAAGGAACAGTTACAAACATTATGCATAATTTGATGCAAATAAGGTCCAAAACAGAAGTTCCCTCATCTAAATTTCTCTTCGGAGTTCATTAAACTTCATATTAGCCTTTAACTGACAATCATCAGCATATCCTGAAAAGCTGATTTCTGGTACACAAGACATCGTATCTTCAAATTATACCCATACAGGCCTGGAAGATGGTGTTTGTACTTTCCGGGGGAATAACCGGAGATAATAACGCCACTCATTTAAGGCCAACCCTGCAAAACCTCGACCAGTACCTGTCTCCCGAGTGTCATAAAGACCCTTTCTTGTTCTGCCTGCATGTCATAACTGGGGTTTGTCATTTGCACACAGCAGTCCTTAATTACAGGCTTTTAAGCTGCACTTCAGGACCACAAGCCTGTGAAAAGTTCTGAATTTCCTCTCTAGAGGGCTGACAGCAACTGCCGCTAAATGGGTGTAAAGCGACTAAAAAAAAATTTCGGCCGACAAATTAGATGTGTCTGCGCCGGCCACAGATGGGTGCCGTTAACCTGTCGGGACACAGTGTCACGACATTAACGCACATTGTCTGTGGCTCTCTGTCACTGCTGCGCACCTCAAGCGGTCGGCAGCCTTCATTTAAACTAATGTAATTAGGGGCTCTCTTTGTGCTGAGTGGGTTGAGTCACATGACATGCTCATACATTTGCATAATTCTAGAGTAGTTCGATATCTGCGAGCGAAAAAGAAAAGGAACGCTTTATTCTGTCTCGTTCAGTGTGGGGTCAGTTTAAATAATCACATTTTAGGGACATAATGAGGGGGCATACTTCATCATGCGCTAATATTTGGACGTAACTAAGCCCAAGACATCATAAAACAACAAGTTTTTCCATTCAGCAGCTTTAAAATGTTCCTGTCACCTCATACGAAGACCAAAACCACAACACCTGAGCCAAAAGAATGATTTCAGCTGTAGTAGTTCTTCACCCACCGTCATTCTTTGTAAACAGCAGTTCAGAATGTTACACTGTGAAACATGTATACAGGCCTCAAGGTAGCGCAGCAAGAACAGACAATCTGGTCTTTAGCCCTACACGCCCATTCACATGAGAAACCAGATATTTTACGGCACAGGATGAAGTAAAATTCTTGACAATGTACACTGGAGGAGCAGTTTGTGCTGAAACCGAACCTCGAGTGTTTGACCCAGATTTGGCAACAGACAAGTTTAAAATGACCCTGTGACACCCAACATCCTATGAGGGTGTTATCAGACAGTGCTTTTGTGTTTGTGATAACACTCTTTTCAAAGTTTCCTTTCAGGTTCCTTGCCTTAAAATCTGAAAAGGCTGTATTTTTGTGTCCTGTAAACTCCTCTATATGGGTTGCATTAGATGAGCTGCATAAAATGTTTATAATAGGTAAAACAATTCAATGCAGCGTTTTACTTTTTTCCCCACCTATACAAAATCCTCTCACAAACTTCAGCCATTCCCAGCTTGTCCTTTCCTTCATATCACGCTTGGTTTTGTTTTGCATAAATGTCAAACTTGCTGCTTGAAAGCATTTGCATTGATTTACATTGAGGTTTTTAGCATGGCCATTATAAATCTGTCACCCTCAGGACACCCCTACCCCAGCACTCATCCACCTATGACATATTTGTTAAGAGCATTTTGGACGTAGGCCAGGAAAAGCCACTTCAGGATTATCTTAAGGTTTAGCAGAAGTGATGAGTGAATTCCGGCTTGAGAAGACATATCAGACTGCAGCTTTAATCTCCCTGCTCACACTTCTCTGCTTTCTTCTTTTATTTCCACATTATGTATTTTATAGTTTCCACCTCCATTTTCTCTGACCCTTAGAATAACAATAAGCTGATTTTGCTACAATCTCTTTAAAAATTCTACATGTACTGTAATTGACCTCTGTTATGGTTGGAAAATCTTCGATGTTGAAGCAAAATACAAATAATAAACAAAGGTAATCGGTTAGCAGAGTTGGCTAAAGTTTCTCTTGATGATGCATTTTCAATGACAATAGTCACTAACCTGCAACAGAAGGCGCTCCATCTTGTCCAGCGGGTTTCCGCTACTGTGCCGCATTCACATCGAGGCTCGGTTTTAATCACTCAGCATGGTGCAAGCTACAAAGGTCAAGCCCATTGATTAAGTGGATAAAAGGGTGACTTGTCATCTCTCATACAAGACACATAGATGCTCTGTATTTTTCGGCAAGGGACAGTCATTTGCACAGCCATTCCCGTAGGGTTTAGAATACATGCGGACCTTGTTTACTTTGCTTTAAAAAAAAAAAAAAAAAAAAAAAAAGTGTTGTTGGAAATGTTCTTTTCATAGTTTAAAATAATAGCAAAGTCTGCCTAAGCCTTCTAGTTGTGGTCAATTTTCTCTCTAAAGGTGCCCAAGAATGCTTTTTCACAAGATGTAATATAAGTCTAAGGTGTCTCCTGAATGTGTCTGTGAAGTTTCAGCTCAAAATACCCCATAGATTTTTTTTTATTAATTTTTTTAACTGCCTATTTTGGGGCATCATTAACTATACACTGATTTTGGCAGCGCCGCCCCTTTATATCGCGTGCTCCTGCCACATGAGCTCTCGACTATATTACAGTGCATTTACAAAGTTCACAGCTAATATAACCCTCAATGGATCTTTACAAGATGTTCGTCATGCATGCTGTATGCATGCTTCGAATTATGTAAGTATTTATTTTGATGTTTACGTTTGATTCTGTATGAGTTTGAGGCTATATGCTCTGTGGCTAACGGCTAATGCTACACTGTTGGAGAGATTTATAAAGAATGAAGTTGTGTTTATGCTTTATACAGACTGCACATGTTTAAAAATGAAAATAGAGACGGCTCTTGTCTCCGTGAATACAGTAAGAAACGATGGTAACTTTAACCACATTTAACAGTACATTAGCAACATGCTAATGAAACATTTAGAAAGACAATTTACAAATATCACTAAAAATATCATGCTATCATGGATCATGTCAGTTATTATTGCTCCATCTGCCATTTTTCGCTGTTGTTCTTGCTGGCTTACCTTTTCTGTGCACAGATCCAGACGTTAATACTACCTTTCCTTGTCTAATGCCTTGAACATGCTGGCATATATGCAAATATTGGGGTCATACATATTATGATCCCGACTGTTACGTAACAGTTGGTGATATGTTGAGATCCGCGTGTTTTCCGGAAGTCTTTTAAACAAATGAGATTTATATAAGGAGGAGGAAGCAATGGGGTTTGAAACTCAATGTATGTCTTTTCCATGTACTGAACTCTTGTTATTTAACTATGCCAATATAAATTCAATATTTAATTCTAGGGCACCTTTAAAATACTACAGTGGAAAAATCACTGTAATGCACGTCCTGTTGTGACATTGCAACGGCACTAGTAATATATATATATATATATATATATATATATATGATAGATAGATAGATAGATAGATAGATAGATAGATAGATAGATAGATAGATAGATAGATAGATAGATAGATAGATAGATAGATAGATAGATAGATAGATAGATAGATAGATAGATAGATAGATAGATAGATAGATAGATAGATAGATAGATAGATAGATAGATAGATAGATAGATAGATAGATAGATAGATAGATAGATAGATAGATAGATAGAATAAGCAATTCTTCAGCCACATAATGCAAAATTTACACTGCAAAGGTGGCACAGAAGTCCAATTTGGTCTCTATCGTTTATTCAGCATTGCGTCTTTACACAGGCACAAACCAGCCAGGGTTAGTTCACCCAAAACTGAAAATTCTGTCATTAATTACTCACCCTCTTGTTATTCCAAGCCTGTAAGACTTTTATTCATCTTTGGAACACAAATTAAAGGCACAATATGTAATTTTTTTTGTCACTAGAGGTCACTTATTCAAAAAAGAAAAAAAAGGCGTAGCCTTGATGACGCCTTGATTTCGCAAGAATCATGGGAGGGTGTTGTCTTCAACGTCTACAGCCGAAGGAAAAGAATCCGACAGGCCGTTGGAGTGGAACAAGGCTGCTGAAGCATATGCTAATGAGAGTCAAGCGCGACACACGACACGGCTCGAGAGCAGTGGAGCTTTTAGTATGCCACAGATGACCACGTCCGCTTCTTCCGGTCATGTGTATGTGGGGTAAAGCAGCACTGTTTTATCATATTAGATACATTTGTGTTTTGAAATTTGTTATAATACTACTCTGTGCATTCGCTCGGTGACTACTATGAGACACTTGTTGCACACTGCAGTAAGCTAGATCGATATTAGGCATGGTAAAACATGGTACTTGCGATAAATCAAGAAAATTATATTTAAATAAGACTTACTATGTTGAGCTATAAAACAATAATTAGTTTTCTGTCGATGAATGTATCCATCCAAACAGTTGCTCACCTGTCTAATAAAACACATAGTATATTAAAGCGTCTTTGGTGTTTATTATTATTTCTGCACCACTAGCGGCACCAAACAGAATTACAAAAATAACGTCTGTTGTCAAACAAGTTTCGAACCCTCCCCCATCTGCCACTGTTTGAACAAACATGTAGTTCTACCACAAACTTATGGCAGTTGCTATTTTTCCTGTAGCTGAATTGGTAGAGCATGCCAAGGATGTGGTATGATTCCCATGATAAAAATGAATGCAAAGTTGCTTTGGATAAAAGCCTCTGTCAAATGCATAAATGTCAATGATATGTCATTCCCAGTCAGGTACATCAAACTAACAGATTACAATCCCGGTTGGTGCCACTAGTGGTGCATATAAATCTCTGTGAAATTATTTTACATTACACTTATGCAGTGGCGTAATTTTGTTTTAAAATGTGGGTGGGACAGGAGTGTGAGTGTGTGGGGGGGGGGGGGTAGCATATCAGAAATGTACAATAATAAACAGTTTTGGGGGTAACGCATTACAAGTGACTTGACTTACGTAATCAGATTACTTTTTCCAGTAACTAGTAACGCATTACTTTTAAAATTTAAAACAAAATATTATTTCCTTCAGCCTGAGGATTATTGTCAATTTTGGTGTGAAAGGGCCTTTACATTTGCCCAAAAATATAACTTTTTTGTTATATATACAGTGCTCAGCGTAAATGAGTACACCCCCTTTGAAAAGTAACATTTTAAACAAACACAAACACAAAAACAATTTCCAAAATGTTGACAAGACTAAGTTTTATATAACATCTGTTTAACTTTTAACTTTGTTTCCATGGTTTCTGCAAAATAAAACCGGAAATCGTGGGTAATGCAGGTATGATGTCACTGATAGGCAACGCACAGACACGGTCCGTATCCTGGTTAAAATTGCTTATTTCTCTGGATTTAAACATGCTTGGAAACATTTGGGATAATGTAAGTACATAAGTCAGCAAAATAATATAACATTGTTCTAGTGGTTTTTGGATATTCTGAATCCAAAAATCTTACATATTGTGCCTTTAAGATATTTTTGATGAAATTCAAGAGCTTTCTGTCCCCCCGTAGACAGCAAAGCCACTACCACTTTCAAGACCCAGAAAGGTAGTAAAGACAACATTAAAATAGTCCATGTGACTACAGTGGTTCAACCTTTATTTTTGTGAAGTGACAAGAATAATTTTTTGTGCACAGCAAAGTTGCTAACTTACAGTTTACATGTGTCATATCAATAAGTTGTAATTCGTATTAATAATAGTCAATAATATGTATTTATATAATTAATCATTAATCCCTATTATTTATTATTAATAAAAATGATAATTCATAATTATAGTATAGTAGCAGATAATAACTAAAATATTAAGATACCTAATAATTATAAATAGAAAATAATAATGATAAAGTGTTATGTCATGGTATGTATTATTAATATATAATAGTAATAATTAATAATAATCTATGATGTAACCTTGATATGTAATCAGATTTATAGACTCCAGCTTTGATATTTTATTTGATAATGTTATAGCAAAGTAAAAAATTATTCAAGTTAGGAATATACATTCAACACAAATTAAAATATTCTGGCAATAAACATGACAAAATTTTTATGAAAAGGTTTGCTTCTTGCTAACCGAGCAAAACGTCACCCTTTTATCTAGTGCATGATTTAATCCACAGAACTTTTAATTTCCTTTGCTTATTAAATCACAATATTGCAGACAATGGCCAAAGTCCTGATTACAGAATGGAAACTGTTCAAATGTCCACATGAATAGCTGGTAATGCAATTGCATGAAGACAATTTCAAGATAGTGTTTCAGCATTGTCCATCTCTATTTCTGACCCTGAGGCCCAAGCTACTCAGCCCTTGTTCTCATCGATTGGTGTCAGTTGGCCATTGCTATGACAACTGAAATGCCCTCTGGGTTACTATGACATCATACCCCCTTTGACCTTGGCCTCACGTAAGTCTGTACAATAGAGAGTGTGTGAAAAGGCATTCAACTTTTTTTTCTTTTTTTTTTTTTTGCACGACTGGTGGTACTGACACAGATATTCCTCAATGAGGAGAGAAAGAGCTCTCCATCCCTCTACAACAGCAAACACTTCATGCGTTTCTCTCAGCCCTGGGGACCCATAATAGAAACCCAGAGGCCTATTTAAAATTTCATCTGATCCTATTAATTATTGTGAAAAGTGTGTGTCAAACTCAGGTTGATGGTAGTCAAGCTCTTCCTGCCATTTTGGGGAGATAAGATGTCAGTTATCTCTTTGGGAGGTTAATAGACCAACCACATAATCCTTTCCCTTCTCTGCAGATTTTGTGGTATTTGCATTTGGTAAGCTGATATGGTCATTCACTTGAGAGTGTGACTGCATTCCTAATGAATTTCCACACCGCCTAAACCCAAACGAGAGGACAGGAAGAATCTCCACTCTCATTCATTATCTGTCTTCAGACATCCTCTCACATATGCTGCCACTTCTTCTGGAAACCTCTTCTGTTCACTTTTTCCTTTCATCCTCATCACCGGGTTCTTGACAAACAGAGAATCCTTTACAAGTACCAGTTGCTTAACTTTGGAGATTAATTAAATGTGTTTAATGCCGTTAAAGACAAAGCGTGTTATTTCTGCACCACTAGCGGCACCAAACAGAATTACAAAAATAACGTCTGTTGTCAAACAAGTTTCGAACCCTCCCCCGTCTGCCACTGTTTGAACAAACATGTAGTTCTACCACAAACTTATGGCAGTTGCTATTTTTCCTGTAGCTGAATTGGTAGAGCATGCCAAGGATGTGGTATGATTCCCATGACAAAAATGAATGCAAAGTTGCTTTGGATAAAAGCCTCTGTCAAATGCATAAATGTCAATGATATGTCATTCCCAGTCAGGTACATCAAACTAACAGATTACAATACCGGTTGGTGCCACTAGTGGTGCATATAAATCTCTGTGAAATTATTTTACATTACATTTATGCAGTGGCGTAATTTTGTTTTAAAATGTGGGTGGGACAGGAGTGTGAGTGTGTGTGTGTGTGTGTGTGGGGGGGCATATCAGAAATGTACAATAATAAACAGTGTTGGGGGTAACGCATTACAAGTAACTTGACTTACGTAATCAGATTACTTTTTTCCAGTAACTAGTAACGCATTACTTTTAAAATTTAAATATAAAATTTAAATCAAAATATTATTTCCTTCAGCCTGAGGCTTATGTCAATTTTGGTGTGAAAGGGCCTTTACATTTGCCCAAAAATATAACTTTTTTGTTATATATACAGTGCTCAGCGTAAATGAGTACACCCCCCTTTGAAAAGTAACATTTTAAACAATATCACAATAAACACAAAAACAATTTCCAAAATGTTGACAAGACTAAGTTTTATATAACATCTTTTTAACTTTTAACATGAAAGTAAGGTTAATAATATAACTTGGAGAACAAAATTTTCAGTTTTACTCAAATTAGGGTGATGCAAAAATGACTACACCCCACTGAAAGCTAAATTTTAGACTACAAATGTCTAATTTAACAAGAATTCAACCACAGGTGAGTCTAATTATTTATTACACAGGTGTCCAGCAGACAGTTGACTATAAAAGGGTGTTAAAACCCCTTCCCATTTCATGCTGTCAGCAATGGCACCACATGAAAGAGAAATGTCACGAGACCCGAGAAAGAAAATTATTTCTTTACACCAGAAAGATGAAGGCTACAAGAAGATCAGCAAAGCTTTACTTATCAGTCAGAATACTGTAGCAAAAGCAGTACAAAAATTTAAAAAAGATGGAACTGCAACCATCACACAGAGACGTCCAGGTCGTCCACGGAAGTTAACACCTCGACAGGAGCGTCTTCTGATGAGAAGGGCTGAAGAAAATTGGCATGCATGTTCACTGCAGTTATCTAAAGAAGTAGAAAGCCAAACTGGGGTGACTATTTCCCATGACACAATACGGCATACACTGCAGAGGAATGGCATGCATGGGTGCCATCTACAAAAGAAGACTCTCCTAAAGCCCAGTCAAAAGAACTGTTGGTGCCACTGATAACAGCGGCAACGGCGACTTTGCACGATTTCAAAAACAACACATCCCAGTGCCAGATCAGCTTTTGTTTAACAGAAACGTACAAATTGCTAATCAACTAGAGATGTTTCTTTTGTATTAGATACGTCCGTGACACAATATATTTAAAAAAAGTGATGGGGACAATATCAGCCCTGGCAAAAAGTGGTGGGGACATGTCCCACACGTCCCACCCGCAAATTACACCTATGCATTTATGCATTTGAAGACACTTTTATTTACGCATTTTATCAAGTTGCATGCATTTCTTAGGACTGAACTGTTTGATTTACTTCTAATAATTATTTATTTTATTATTACAATACTTTTACATATAAAATCTATATAAATATTAATGCAATGTTTTTTTTGTTTTTTTTTTTCTTGCTTTAACATGTTATATATTGACAAATATTTATTTAATGACACCCATAACCACATATACTACAAACATATTGTATGGATTGTACTATACAATTCAAAAGTTTGGTGTATATATATATATATATATATATATATAGGGACTTAAAATATTCATATATATATGAAATATTTTATTCAGCAAGGTCAAATTAAATTGATTTAAAAGAGTATTTTATAATGTTGCAAATGATTTCTATTTCAAATGAATGCTGTTCTTTCTATCCTTCAAAAAATAATAATATAATAATAATAGTTGACAGTTTTTCACAAAAATATAACTGTTTTCAACATTGATAAGTGTTGTAGATATTTATTGAACATGAAATCAGAATATTAGAATTTTCTAAAGGATCATGTGACACTTAAGACTCGTAATGATGATGAAAATATAGCTTTGCATCACAGGAATAAATACAGCTTTTACTGTAATTTTGATTTTTCTGTGTTTTTGACCTTGGTGAACATAAGAGACTTCTTTCAAAAACATTTAAAAAAAAATAGTTACCAGACGTAATCACATCCAAAACAATAGGAGGGAAACGTTTTTTTTGTAGCATACAAGATTGCAGTCAGTAACTGCAGGCGTAGTCAGTTGTGAGAACACTTCAGTTCCCAAACATTGTCAAGGAGCTCTGATCAAGGGCTTGCTGTGCTTCTAAATAAACAGTGACAAAATGATGGCTATTAACCCCAGCTACCTCATTTGCTGCCCAATTGGTTTAAAAAGACACGGTACGGACTAATTCCTGTGAAAAAAGAAAAAGAAAGAAAACGCACCTAGTTGACTCATTTACAAGTACAATGAGAGCAGACACAGAACATTCCATGCCTGTTTTATTAGCATTATTATTGTAAAAACATTTATAACGTGTGTGGACGTGCAAATGCAATTGTGTCTTCCAACATCTGCAAATCTTGAATTTTTTCCCCTCCATTTTCTGCCCTTTTTAATGGATGGAGAAGTGTAAAAATCGGGCAACAGACGGGGACATTTTTAATGCTGCTATCATTGAGGTAAGAGTATGTTTGCCCTTCAATCAGACGGTGCCAGAAAAACAAAAATCAACATCAACAGTCATTTCATTCTCTCTTCTGACATGTTCACTAAAGCTAAAAGACATTCCTATAATTCAAGGTGAGCCCCTTATGCATATTCATAAGGGCCATTACCTTGAAGAGGAATGTCAAAACTCACCAGAAGGAGCATGCTTTGTTTTTCCAAGGATAAATGTGTACATGTTTGTGTTACCACGATTACACTCTTTCAAGTGTACACAAAACAAAAACTGCCTGTATATCAGTATATGCTTAACCCTCCTATATACACACACACATACTCTCTCTCTCTCTCTCTCTCTCTCTCTCACATATGCACAAACACGTTTTGAATGTGGCTGTCGACTATTCATCAACGATTTATCATTCTACTTGTAGTTCAAGAACAATGGGCAGACGGTATACAGCATCCTTCCCAGAATTCCTAGCATCTTGACCCTCAGATAAAGGCAAGACTGTGCATTATCAAACAATGATTGAAAGACTTGCCACCACAATGTGCCTTTCAAAATCACCTGGGAGTTATAATTATAAATACATTACTGTCGTGCTTAATTTAATGCATCCTTCCTGATAAAAAAAATAAAAAAATCTTACAGACCTCCGATTTTGAAATGGTAATACAGTATATATACAGTACAATTCAAAAGTTTGGAACCACTAAGATTTTTAATGTTTTTAAAAGAAGTTTCGTCTGCTCACCAAGGCTACATTTATTTAATTAAAAATACAGTAAAAAACAGTAATATTGTGAAATATTATTACAATTTAAAATAACTGTGTACTATTTAAATATATTTGACAAAGTAATTTATTCCTGTGATGCAAAGCTGAATTTTCAGCATCGTTACTCCAGTCTTCAGTGTCACATGATCCTTCAGAAATCATTCTAATATGCTGATCTGCTGCTCAATAAACATTTATGATTATTTTCAATGTTGAAAACAGTTGTGTACTTTTTTTTTCAGGATTCCTTGATGAATAGAAAGTTCAAAAGAACAGCATTTATCTGAAATACAAAGCTTCTGTAGCATTATACACTACCGTTCAAAAGTTTGGGGTCAGTAAGAATTTTTATTTGTATTTTTTTGAAAAGAAATTAAAGAAATGAATACTTTTATTCAGCAAGGATGCATTAAATCCTTTCAAAAGTGGCAGTAAACCATTTATAATGGGAGTTACAAAAGATTAGATTTCAGATAAACACTGTTCTTTTGAACTTTCTATTCATCAAATAATCCTGAAAAAAAATATTGTACACAAATATTTTGTACAATTGTACACATTAAACGTTTCTTGAGCAGCAGATCAGCATATTAGAATGATTTCTGAAGGATCATGTGACACTGAAGACTGGAGTAATGATGCTGAAAATTCAGCTTTGCCATCACAGGAATAAATTACTTTGTGAAATATATTCAAATAGAAAACAGTTATTTTAAATTGTAATAATATTTCACAATATTACTGTTTTTACTGTATTTTTAATTAAATAAATGTAGCCTTGGTGAGCAGACGAAACTTCTTTTAAAAACATTAAGAATCTTAGTGGTTCCAAACTTTTGAACTGTACTGTACATAAATAAAACAACTAACGTTAATTCATACAACTTGAAATGTTAAAAGTGAGTTTAATGTAGAAATCTACATTTACCAAGATTTATTAATGCTGTAAAAGTACTGTCAATTTTACTAAATAGTACTTTTCACAGTCTAATCAATTCACACTGTATTTTTTCTCAATGAATATTCTGTTTCACTTTATTTTGTTTTGCAAAGCAGCGTTTGACATTTGGGATAGTTAAAGTACAATGTAGATTAGTTTAAAAACACCTTACGAGCTTCAGAGATCAGTTCACAGGATCTAGCCCAGCGTGGAATCAGTCCACATGTGTGAAGCGTGCCCAGACTGAACCGCACCACATTTTCAGCCCCTGTTCAACAGCTCAAGACTCTGTCTGTCTCGACCCTTCCCCCATTCCTCTCAGACAGAATTACAAGCCATTACACACCTGTCTGGACACAGATGAACTTGAACAATAATCCCAGGTCACAGGCTGGGCCCACTCAAGCACCAGGAACTGGCTTTTGAAGGAACTTCTAACATTCTTCCACAGCTTAAGGGCTGGAGTAGTGTGTAGTGCACAGACACATTTACACCAGGACGTCTCGCTGTACTTTTTCCACACAAACACCATTTGAGGCTTTTCTGTGACTATGAAAGGACACGATTATTTAATTTGTAGGATATTTCAGATAACATCATCTTGTCAAATATAATTTTTAAATATAATATTAAAACATTATAATATATATTTTAAAAAATAAAACTTGTGACTGATTATTTTCCCTCTAAAAGTCAACTGAGAAAACAATCTGAAAAGATCCTCATATAAAGAGTTTTGACTATAACAGAGAGCTCAGAATTTGAATGTACTTTAATGGTCTCAGTTCTGAGTTTTCGTATGAAATTAATTATTCCTGTATTCCTCATATTAATCCTGACATTTACACATCCAAAACTGTCAATATGCTCAGTCTGCTTGAATAAATGGCATGACACTCTTCAACAATTGGGGCTTTAATTGGGGAGAGGTTAATTTTCTCTTTAAACCTTAAAATGAAACCTCTGCCACCAATGTAACTAGATAACATTTCACCCAGCATGTGACTTCCACATCCTCTCTAACTCCTAATTAAAAGTAAACTCCTCCTAGATTCTGGCATTGAAATGAATTGCAAATCATCACAGCTGCAGAAAACACCTTACATAGATATTAGCCTCCAAAATGCTAAAACTTACCTCCAGTGGTAACAACCCTGGAATTTTTCCCTATAGCTTTATTTATTTTCATTTTTTTTTTTTACCTGTACAAAAAGACTATTCAAACAGCCTATCAATCAATAATCAGATGTGTAATGTATTGCATTTAAGGTTGTCAATCAATTAAATGGGACATACCAAGACATTTTCACATTCATGTTAATTTTACATTTTTACTCAAATTGTCATGCTTATAATACAAAGTGTGATAGATGGATTGATGGATTGATTTACATATCAGAACATACTAAAAATCATCTGGTAGTTAGCAGGTTTTAAAATTAGGCAAAAACAACCTCAGATGAACAACAGTAAACGGCATATTACACCATGTCATTATTTATTTAACAAAAATAAAGCCAAAATGGAAAAGCCATGGGTGACCAACGAAGTACACCCTTTGATTCAATTGCTTGTAGAGCCACTTTTGGCAGTAATAAGTTGACAGTATCAGTCTCTCGCATCATTCTGGAGAAATTTTGGTCCATTCTTCTTTACCTATGTTGCTTCTGTTCATTGAGGTTTGTGCACATCTGTTAATGCACTGTCTAAAGGTCCCACCGTAACATTTCAGTCAGGTTGAGGTCTGGACTTTGACTGGGCCAGTGAAACACCTTGATTCTTTTGTTTTTCAGCCATTCTGATTTAGATTTGCTGGTGTTCTTGTGATCATTGTCCAGTTACGTGACCCAATATCAGCCAAGCTTTAGCTGTTAGACAGATGGCTTCACATTTGACTCTAGAATATTTTGGTATACAGAGGAGTTCATGGTCACAACTGCAAGGTGCCCAGGTCCTGTGGCTGCAAAAAAAGCCAAAAATCATTAACCCTCCACCAGCATGCTTGACTTTTTGTATGAGGTGTTTGTGCTAATATGTTTAGTTTTCTCCTAACTTAGAGCTGTGCATTCATCCATTATACCAAACATCTCCACTTTGGTCTCGTCTGTCCTAAGGACATTGTTTCCATTGTTGTGGTTTGTTCAGATGCAACTTTGTAAACCTAAGCCTTGTTCTTTTTAGAGAGAAGAGGCTTTCTCCCTGGCAACCTTTCCAAACATGCCATACTTGTCCCATCTTTTTCTAATTGTACTGTCACAAACTTTAACATTTAACATGTTAACTGAGGCCTGTAGAATTGAGAGAGGGTGTAGTTCTTGGTTGTTTTGCGATTTCTCTGAGCATTGCACGGTCTGACCTTGGGGTGAATTTGCTGGGACGTCCACTCCTGGGAAGATTGGCAACTGTCTTGAATGTTTTCCACTTGCGAATAATCTTCCTCGCTGTAGAATGATGGGCTTCAAATTGTTTGGAAATGGCCGTATAACCCTTCCCAGACTGATGGCAGCAACAATTGCTTCTCTAGGATCATTGCTGATATCTTTCCTCCTTGGCATCGTTAACACACACCTGAATGCTCCAGACCAGCAAACTGCCAAAACTTCTGCTTTTATAGAGGTTGCTCATACTTGCTGATGATCAATTAATCAAAGGCATTTGATTAGCAGCGCCTGACTGCTACTTACCCTTTTAATTCCCTAAGGAAGCAGTAAGGGTGTACCTAGATTGTCACCCACGGCTTTTCCATTTTGACCTAGTTTTTGTTAAATAAATAATGACACGGTGTAATATGTCAATATGTTGTTGTTCTGAAGTTGTATTTACCTAACTTTAAGACTGATCTTTTTATTATGTCCTGATACCCAAAACCATTCGAATTCAATATGATGTCCTTTCTTTCGGTATGTACCTCAGTTTTGAAGTCACGGTTCGGTATGGGTTCGGTACAGAAGGGGCAAGAAAACGAAACATAATTTATTTTTTTTTTTTTTTAAACAGTGGTTTACTGAACAAATTGTCTACAAAATATTGTTAGATATAATAAACACTAAAATAAAAATAAAAAATGTACGCAAACATGTAAGCTGCACATAAGGCAGTGTCTGCATTAATTTCTAAATCTAATTTATGTAAAAGTTATGTTTTTACTCCAATTTCATTGTTGAAATATAATCATTATAAATCAGGGGATGTCATTTTCAAGACAGATTTATTTAAACATACATTAAACAATCAATATTTCACTAACAGGTCAAGTAAAATATAATGAATATATAGGCTTATATAGTGCATATATTTAGCGAAAGAGTTAAATCTCTCTTGGGAATTAACAAGCTTTGGACAATTGAATGGCTTTTCTGAGGTAAATGTAACATTGTGACATTGTACACAAGCTGTTTTATTGACATTTTTCCGCCGTTGAAACACTGATTTAAGCAATTACACGAGATATTATACATTTCAGTAAGTTGTACTGTATCTTTAAACATACCTCCAGATGTTCATTCATGTTTATTCTGTAACTATTGTGTACTATATTAACGAGGAAGAGATGATCGTATTCACTAGTGCTCCGCGCTGCCGGTTGAATGCCGCTTGTGGCGCCTATACAGAGATCTGTCATGCCACATCAAAGAGCGTCAAACGGCATTTTCTGTTTGAATTTCGCGATAAAATGGATCGAATTTGAAAGATGACACTCCGTTATTTATCGAGATACATATACATATATATATATATATATATATATATATATATATATATATATATATATATATATATATATATATATATATATAGCATATATATATATATATATATATATATATATATATATATATATATATATATATATATATATATATATACACACACACATATATATATATATATATATATATATATATATATATATATATATATATATATATATATATATATATATATATATATTTTTTTATAGATATATATCTCCACACAAAGTGTACCTTCCTCAGATATTGACAAGGAAACTGTTGCTTCAGACAGCCACTGTATCATTAGCGTTTTACATTTCTGAAGTGACACACAGCTGTGCTTGCTTTGGACTTGCTGTCTAACATTCATCAATTTGTCAACTTGATACCCAGCTCATCTCTATACTTCTGAGGTCAGAGGTCATCACAGATATGTCAGTGTTTCATGTCATTTTCTTGACATCCAACCAGCTGTCCAGACTGCCGTATACATCTTTGTAAGAGGGGGCATCTTATTGAGAAAACAGCTTGTTTTACCTAATAAGAAATAATACTTTTCAAATTATGTTGCAGACCAGATAAACCCACAAGGCATTCACAAATTTGACACTGGGCTTTTTTTTTTACAAAAAAAAACTGTCAGAGAACACAAACAAACACAAGCCTTACTTGTGCGTAAGCAGAGGCTTATCTACAAACTCAGGGATGGTATGGAGTTTCTCTTGTCTGAAGAGGTCAAAGGTTATGTTAACTTTGGGAATATCATCAGGGCTGCCGTCCCCCTTGGGGAAGTAAACTTGACCCACCTCTGACCCCCACAATACAAGTCGGCTCTGGAGATCACGGCCGAGCAGTCTGTCTGCTTATCGTCAGTGGTTTAACACCCCCTCCGTCATCATCAATCAGACACAGCCATTTTTCCCAGCCCCCTAATCAGCGCTGCCATCAATAACCACACCACTGATTTACCATTCAGTGAGCGCCGACGTCCACCGCACACCTCACATTAATCATAGACATTATGCCAAAGTATTTGTACTGTCAGGGACGTCTTAAATTATTTGATAAAGCTGTAAAAATAAAGCTCATATTATTTAGTGGGTAATTTTATCCAAAACCGTACATTCTGTTTTAAAAAGCAGCTTTAGACTGAGAGATTAGTTAATCCTCTATTAAATGAAAAGCGCTAGAAATAACGGCACAGCTATTCATATCTAAGGCTATTAAAAGCACACAATCCTATTCTATGATTGTTATTCTAGTTCGCTAAACCTTTCATAACACAGAATATTCCTGTAGAAGATGATTTTTTTTTCTCCAAGATATAAAAACTAGTATGAGAAGTCCCTTCTGCAAGTGGACGGAAGCTGAGACCTATCCACAGCAGAGCATTTATCAGCCCCCTAAGTGGCTGTAACAAAAGCAATGCTCCCTGGGAGAGAACCTGACAGCAGTTTTCCCCCTTATCGATCGCCACGCTCGCTCTGAGTGCTCCAGTTTATGACAAAAGAGTTCACGACACCACAGTCAGAAAGTCAATACCGTGATAAATACTCTCCTTCTGTTGGTCCCTTGTCCAGCACTTTACCAGGCATTTGCCATGACAGTTATTACTGCTGCAGTAAATCTGTGGCCAGTAGAGAAGAAAAAGAGAAGGAGACAGAGAGAGAAAGGCAGAGAGGGGGGAGGTTGGGAATTCCACCGCCAAATTTATGAACCCAGGATACTGTTTACTTAATTTAAAGACTCACCACACAGGGTCAGTCAGTCAGATCTGAGGATTTGATGGGATGTGTATGTCCACAGTTTAAAGGAATAGTTCACCCAATATACATATATATATATTTCATATTTAATATAATATTATTAATATACATGCACAATTTATATGGACTTTATATATTAAATCATACATTATTATTTGAAAGTGCGCACAAATTGAGTCCAAGTCTTCTAAAGCAACAACGAATTCAATTTTTTCAAAAGTGAACAAATTAAGTTTTCAATGAATCAGTTGATTCAGATCACAAATAGGACTGAATGATTCGTTCACGTATCAGACCGATTCATTCAATCCGGTTCAACCTGCTGACTCAATTACCTGGTCGGTCACAACAGTTTTAGAGTTTTAACAGCTCTCCGGAAGGGAAGAATATCAGTGAATGATTTAAACCGTATTTGTTTGTTCCTTACAGAAGGCATCAGAAAACTTGGAATATGGAGCAAAAAATGTATAAATAAAGAAAATCATACACATTTGGAATGACGATAAGTAGATAAATAATTTTTGAGTGAACTGTTCCCTTTTAGGAACACGTCTTTACCCCTGTGGGTTTCCTGTGTAGACTAATTTATATCTCAACAATACTCTTTTCCATCACTTGCAAAGTAACAACTGTTAGCTCTTATTTTAAATTGAAATTAATGAAAATCTTTATTCCATTTACGCTTGAAAGATTTTCTTTCATAGAAATGTGACATTTCAGCCTGTTTGCCGTTTAAGGGAATTAATGTAACACTACATACATGTTTATGGTATTAATATTCTCAGGGACACTTGCTTTATTTGAATATTTTATTTTTATTTAGTACATTCTCAGAGAGACAGCTAAGCCCTAATCCAAAATAAATCCGGTTAATGTTAAAATGGCCATGTCCCTCTGCTTGGAATAACATTAATCAATACGGAAGATTATGCCGATGGAAATTAAGTTATGTAAAATGCCCCATTCCTGTACCAGATTAATATATCCTTGCATATTTATACATCTGATATTGTGAAGAAAATCACATTACACTGTGTAACCTCAAAAACCTGCTAAGTGTCTTGCAAAAGAAACATATCACATGGAGATTACTACTTTACAGAGCACATCGCAAGACACTGCTCATATAACGTACAGCTAAAACCTTCCTGGAGCTATAGAGAGATCATGGAAACAGGGGCTGTCCAGAAATGACAGGTCTGAGATCAAATCCATCCCTGAGGAGCGAACTATCACACTAGATTTATTCCAGCATGGTGGTGTGTAAATACCTGGAACAGGTTCCTGTCGTGAACACAGACCTTCCAAATACGAACAGCAGTCAAAACAGAACCACGCTGTTAAAGGCAGGGAGAGTATACCGAGGAATGAACATTTGCTGACTCATTTCTGTAATTTAACAACCAGGTCGAACTAAACAGCATGTGTCTCTCATCAGGGAGTATATTTATTCCTAAACAGGTTTTAAAGCAATAGTTCACACAGAAACAAAAATTCTGTCATCATTTACTCACCCTCATGTTGTTCCAAACCTGTATGTTTTTTGTTTTGTTTTGTTTTGGTTCTCATTTGGAGACAGATTTTTCATTAAAAAGCACTATGAAAGTTAGCATTAAAGTGGTCCATATGACTTGTGCTCTATATTCTTCTGAAGTCTGAAGCCAGGGCAATAGCTTCATGTGAGGAACAGACCCAAATTCAATGATAATTTTGGCTGAAGATCTGAAAAGAACTATAAGTCAAATGGACTTATGGCACTTTGAGGCCATTTGACGCCTTTAAAAGCAAACGCCATTGGTTATTATGTCACTGACTTTTTTTTTTTTGCACACACAAAAAAAAAAAAAAAAAAAAAAAAAAAAAATCTAATATAATTATCCAAACAGTTACTTAAAAATATTTTTACAAAGATGTTAAGAATTGCAACAAAATTTAGAGCGGTTTCTGCTTAAAACAAAAACCAAATAAACTTAAACTTAATAAATACGCTTGTTTTTCCTTTGTCACACAAGTCTGAAACAACATCAGGATCAGAATGAATATAGAAAAACTATCCCTTTAAATCACATATGAAGGAAAGATAAATAAATATACCAGTGTATAAAAAGACAGACGATAAAACTGGAAGAAAAAAAAATATATATATTAAAAAGATATATTATCTTTGATTGTCAGTGTGAGTTAGGCTGGCTTAATGTAGGGTTAGTTTAAGGCCACCTTTGCCTCTATAACAATACAGAGTTAATTTGAATATGTTCACCACTGATTAAAATTTCAGACCCCTAGCCCCTGTGTTTCCTGCTATAATATTTTCAGAAACAATGCTTATTTTCTCACCTACATTTACAGAGATTCTGAGTGAGAGTTTCCCGCTGCTCATAAAAACACTCAAAGATTCAAGTGTAGTGGTTGTATATTCAGTAAAACTTTGTTAAATTGTCTCATACCAACATAACACCTGCTAATCAATTGAATGTGTTACATACGACAGCTTCTTGCACCTAAACACATTTTAAATCCTCAAAACATCCTGAGGAACTTAAAATCTCAAAAATCAGCCCTATGCAGCTGTCACATATTAATTCATGGGATGGGCTATGGCACCAATATGTAAGGGAATCTTCTTTGAAAGTGTTTAAGGACAGATAAATGTACCTAGATCAAAAGAAACCAAGTCTAAAAACCTAATTCGGCGGTTCAGCATAGTAACAGGAAATATCCTGTTATGGTTCTGCATGTTGCACTAACAAATTGGCAAATCTCATCGAACCAACAGGATTCATATCCTCACTAAACTGCGTAGGGCAGCCGAGGGCAGAGTAAATCGCAGAGACCCGCACACTGCCGTCCCCACTGCGATACATACTAAACTGTTGAGTGATAATGACCAGAGAGAGGGTGAAGAGGTGGATCAGGAGGTACAGCGAGATTAGGCCCAGTGCGGTTGCGCTGTGCCAGAGTGTAGTCATGCGTCACACTGAGGCTGTTGTTCTCTTAGTCCCTGGAGTGAACAGGACACTCATGGCTCCCTCTGATAACTTGTCTCACCATGCAGATGAGCCAAGACTACCTCAGCCCACCAGATTTCCACACACATGCACGCACACACACTCAGACACAAACTTCTGCTGTAGATGCGTTGATTTATACCTAGTCAAACACACGCACGTTGTTTGCATACTAACACAGTCTGACTGCAGACTGCACTACAATCCACAGTACCAAACACTGTTTCCTACAGCTTCCTCCATATTCTGGGACTATTTTGGTTAAGAACTAGACACTTAGATGAGAAAGGGCAGACTGATATTTAAAAATAACTATTTAGGGGCAGATAAAGTTAAAGATAAAGTTGGATGAAGTGGATTATACAAAGATACAGTGTTGTAGTTAAGACCAGCTCATTCGAGTCAGAGTCAAGACTGGGACCAGAAGAATGTTGAGTTCTACTCAAGATGAGACCAGAAGAGGGTTGAGTTCTACTCAAGACCAAGACCAGAAAAGAATCGAGTTCTACTCAAAACAGACACCAGAAGAGGATTAAGTTCTACTCAAGACAAAGACCAGAAAAGAATCGAGTTCTACTCAAGACCAAGACCAGAAGAGGATCGAGTGCTACTCAAGACAAGACCAGAAGAGGATCGAGTTCTACTCAAGACCGAGACCAGAAAAGAATAGAGTTCTACTCAAGACCAAGACCAAGACCAGAAAAGAATGGAGCTCTACTTAAGACCAAGACCAGAAGAGGATCGAGTTGCTACTCAAGACCAAGACCAAGTTCTACCAAGACCAGAAGAGGATCGAGTTCTACTCAAGACCGAGACCAGAAGAGGATCGAGTTCTACTCAAGACCGAGACCGGAAGAGGATCGAGTTCTACTCAAGACCGAGACCAGAAAAGAATAGAGTTCTACTCAAGACCAAGACCAAGACCAGAAAAGAATGGAGCTCTACTTAAGACCAAGACCAGAAGAGGATCGAGTGCTACTCAAGACCAAGACCAGAAGAGGATCGAGTTCTACTCAAGACCGAGACCAGAAGAGAATCGAGTTCTACTCAAGACAGACCAGAAGAGGATCGAGTTCTACTCAAGACCGAGACCAGAAGAGGATCGAGTTCTACTCAAGACCAAGACCAGAAGAGAATCGAGTTCTACTCAAGACAGAGACCAGAAGAGGATCGAGTCCTACTCAAGACCAAGACCGTTCTACTCAAGACCAGAAGAGGATCGAGTTCTACTCAAGACCAAGACCAGAAGAGAATCGAGTTCTACTCAAGACAGAGACCAGAAGAGGATCGAGTCCTACTCAAGGCCAAGACCAGAAGAGGATCAAGTTCTACTCAAGACAGAGACCAGAAGAGTGTCAAGACAGAGACCAGGTGAAGCAAGTGAAGGTGAAAACTAGCTGAATAAAACAGGCTTTAACGTTACCTTTTCAGCAGAACTTTCAGTCTCTGCTGCACTGAAATTAAAAGCGTGCTGTTGTTTCTCCATTTTGATTTTAGGTTTACCTCAGAAGCAGTTTGCTCTTCGAATGTTGCTTGGTAACAGACCTGACAGTTGATTACCAAACTCGGTTTAAGATTTCCTAACTACAGATAAGATGAGATTTTGTAGGATAGGATAAGAATCCTAAATCAAGTTAAGATTTGCTTCTATAATACGGATTTGTGATAACTTAAAATAACTTATAAGTTAATTTAGGATTTAAGACCTAAGATAGAAATTTTCTATAATACGCCCCCCCAGAAGAGGGTCGAGATCAAGTCAAGACTGAGACCAGAAGAGGGTCAAATCTCATCAAGACAAAGAACAGAAGAGAATCGAGTCAAAGTCAAGAACGAACCAATGACAAGACCAACACCACGAAAATATATAATCTTGGGACTCCAACATGAGGACCAAGACCATAAAAAATGTTACCCAGCTGACTTATAAAAACTTGACTCCTTAACTGGTTAAAATCCAGCCAATCAGATTGGAAATTTTTGTGCAATATGCATTAAAAAAAAGTCCACAAATGTTGTGAGGGGGTATTTATACTTTGACACTTCATGCCTTTTATTAATCCAACCATGAAAAAACAAATGTAAATGCCTTCCAAGATGCATTTGAAATGGTTCACAATCCTGTCACTCAAATCTCACCTCCTGAGATGGTTTTAAACTTCAGGTGATGGTTTGAAATGCATACAAGACACTTTCAAATCACTAAATCACTAAATTTAAATTCATCTAGTTAATGAAGCCACAACCATATGCAAACTTCGTCAGCTCATGGACATTTTGGAGCCCCACAATCCAAATGTGAGCGTGCAAATCATGGATAAGATACGTGGACACTGAGTGATCGGCAACCGCATACACTTGCCATATGGGGCTTATAAAGTGTCAACAGAAAATTTTACTTATTGGTGGTAGTAGACAGATTCATATCCATCTTGCGTAAACGTATGTATGTGGACAAATGTAAATGGAGTGTGCATACTCGATAGGATAGCAATCTGAACCCCGAGGCTGGGACTGGGTGCGACTACTATGCCCTTTTGAAACAGTATTGGCTCTGGAAGCCTTTCATGGAGGAACATTCAACTAGCTTGTCTCCTTCATTTGAATGGATTCATCCTCTTAGAGATTAGGTGACCCTGTGTCACTTATAATCTGTTGAATAAAGTCTCATAGAGACATTTGCATTAAATTCCACCTGTCATCCTTAGGTGCTTCTTGACGTTTCAAGGCCCCAAATTTAGATTTCATTTCTGCAGCCGCTGACCAAGTTCAGCGGTTATAACCCTAAACTTGAATGTCCTCTTTTTTGGAAGACTAGATTGTCTCTTTAGCCATGTCTCACATTATATTTCCAAAGCCCCCTCTATTTAAAAAAAAAGTGTTACCTGGAGTGTGGAAGATCAGCTTATCCTGCAAGCTGAGGAACGCTCCTCTAATCCTTACCGTCGCTTTTATTCCGCCGCAGAGCAAGAGAGTGCCAGTCCCAGCAGAGCAGACCTTTTCATGTTCCCTTGCCCTCTCTGTTCACACCGTGCCCTCCGCTGGCATACCACAATCCCCTGGACAAAGAGAGCAGAAAAGCTCTATTGTATTACAGAGCATCCAAGGTTACTTCCTAAGAGAAGACTTAAGGAAAATAAATGGTTTGATAAGAGCAAGGTAGTCATCCTCAATCAGTCTTATGCAGAGTCCTGCACAAAAAGGTGATAAAGCAGGGTTATCAGAACTTTAGCACTAAATCCGGCAATATTTACCCTTTATCACAGCACGTTGGTGGGTTTTAACATTCTTAACATCTGTCCTACCCATTGTGAAACGTTTAACTATGAAACGTATGATCAGATGTGACAATTACACTTACGCATTTGGTTGACTGTTTTATCCAAAGCAACTTCATGTACATTCCTTGTATAAATTATTTTGCAGGAATCACACCCATAACCTTGGTGTTGCTACACTGCATAAAAATTAATTTTTAGTCTTTTTTTACTTGTTTTCCAAAACATCTAAAAAACACAAGATACATTTACTCAAGACTGCATTTGATATTAAGACTTTTTTCCTAATAATGAAACTTTAATACAAGTGCATTTTGTCTAATTGCATTGGCAGATTTTGTGTTATAATCAAGTTAAAAACAAGCCAGTACAGTAAAACAAAATATACTTTTAATAATGATGCATTCGCTGAAAACTAGTCATAGTGCTGCTTCTCAAATAAACAAATAATGTTTTAATGATCTCTTTAGATATTAAAACAAGACCAAAAAAAACTATTTGCTCAGTGTAGAACCATGCTCTACCATTTGAACTACCGAAACTATATAAATAATAATAAATGAGCGGCTTTATGATTGTCCACATCAATGGCTCCCCAATGTTTTGGTGTATGAAGGGAAATAAAGGGTTTTCATATTTAATTATGGGGGATCTAGAAAATAACCATGTCCTCATTATTTTGGCCAAGAATGACTTATTAGCATCATTCATTCCATCAACAGTCAGTAGTATAAAGTCAGATTACTCTGTGGAACCCTTTCTCTTTAATTACAGTGTGGACAGCTTTTTTTCAAAGGTGAAACTATTCCCCTGCTAGGTGTGGCTTCTGTTTATGAGGAGACTGAGCTCTCTTTTTTGTGGCTTTCATGTGGCAATTAAATCTGTCTCCTAACACTGGGTGGCGGGAGGTGCTAAGACAAGCAAACGTCTGAACGAAGAAAAAAAAAAGAAACACTTTTGGCTGAAGGCTTTAACAAACATAATTAATTACTCCAGACAGGTATGTATTGAAAACATTCTGATCCAAGCCTCTGAGCCATTTAGATCAGTGGATATATTCAAATAAGCTACGGCAAAGACACAGGAAATTAAGCCAAATGTTTCTTAGAAATTCCTGAATGTAGAAGGAAAGAAAAATGCGTTTACATGACTAATGGATATGGGTTTAAGAAATATCCCATGTTCAGTAGGGTTAAGCTTTATCAGCATTTGTGGCATAACGTCAATTACCAAAGAAAGTAATTTGATTGGTCCCTCTGTATTTTATTTGTTAAAAAAGCTAAATTGTGGTTACAATAATGCACGTAAAAATTAAAATAAATAGGGCCAATGTTTTAGCGGTTTTAGCATGAAAGCTAAAATATATATGAAGACTTCCATTGCAAAAGCCTCTAAAAGCCATCTTGGTGAAAAATGAGAATGATACTGAATGCTATACATATGCGCTATATACAGTAAACATATTTGAACACCCAAGTTTCTTACTCAAATTACCCACACACAGAGATTTTGCCCCTCTAGCGCATTAGCAATTCAATTGTTCTTCTTAGAGGGGTGGGGAGGGGGGAATCCTGGAGTCTTCTGACACTTCCCAAATCAATCACGTTGTTTCTACCCTCTCGACAGAGATAAGGTGCAAAGGGAGCAAAAATTCCACACCATTAGGTCACTGTAAGAGAAAGTGTCTAGACGTTTATTTGTGTCTCGTGTCTCTCAGTCTCTCTTTGAAGGCGCGGGGTGGCCCCTCTGTCAGGTGTGTCCTGACGGGAGGAGGCGTGGGGCGTGGGGTGGGGGGTCTGGATCAAGGTGTGGTGCTTGCGCTTTGATGTGGGGCCTGTCATGCTCTGTTGCCTCCTGATGCTTCTTGGCTGCCGTGGTGTCTACAGCCGCAGACCAGGTAAACCTTGGGCCTCCTTCCACACACACACACACACACACACACACACACACTCATACAGCTGTCCTTTTTTGTACGCTGTGACACAGGAGGTGCTGAGCTATTGAAGGGGTTACAATGCACGTCTTGTTGCCCAGCCTCCCACATTTCTCCATTCTGTGGTTACTGAGAAGACAGCTATGCAGTAATTTCAGAGGTATTATGCCCCAGGCAATAGGCCCCTGTAAACTTAAAGGGAAAAAGGTGTCTCAGGTAAAAATCAGGCTGACGGCTGCGTGATGAATTTCCATTATGACATATTATTCTTCGCAACTCTCTCCCTCAAACCGAAGTGCAGCTACTCCACTTGAGGCACGTCAACATGTCCACGTTTCAGAAGCAGGTTAATTTCTTGCCGGTCTTTATTCTATTATGATAACCCAGATGGCAGCCGGAGAACTTAATTCCTCTTATATTTACCAAGTATGAGCAGAGCTGTTATGAAAACCAACGTGCTCTGAAGTTGCGGTGTCCGTTTTCGCCACATTGCTCCGCAACATCATGCATGAGAGACTGCGATTGCAGTGTGCATGTGCAGCATATGCTGTGGGCGGACTGGAATGTGCATGACTGGTGAACACACAGACACACACACACACACACACACAAACACAATTCTAGTACTAACTTCAATTACTAAACATGAGAATATGATGACAATTGCAAAAGACAAAAACAGTTTTATGCCAATATGAGGTCATTTTGTTTACTGTTCACTCTCTACACTACAAAAATTATGTTTAGATTTTTTTTTCCCTAAAACAAGCAAAATCATCTGCCAATAGAAGATTAAAGACACATACATTCAAGTTACATTTCCTAAAAAATTGTTTTAAAGGTATAGTTCACCTAAAAATGACAGTTCTGTCCTCTTTTACTCACCCTCCTGTCGCTTCAAACCCTTAAGGACATTCTTTCATCTGGGGAACAAAATAAGAGGAAAATTGTTAAAATGTCTGAAAGAGAGGCAAATATTCAAATCATTAATCAGTGAAAATTGCACAGCAACGAATCATTCTTTTAAGGTTCTCTGTCTGGTCTCAACGGTCTGGCCACATAAGTTAATTTACTAAAAGTGAGATGATCAATGAATAACAATTTCTCAAACAAAAATATTGTTTGGCTTCAGAGGAAAATGTGAGACCAGCACAATGTTCAGAATTTCTCCTCTATATATGTTTGAAATGACATGAAGTTCAGTAAATGATGACAGAATATTCATTTTGGATGAACTAAACTTTAAAGGTTAACTTGAATATTTTACAATACCATTTTATACTTTTAATAATATTTTACAATTTATAAAATAAGGCAAAGATACGGATTAGGATTATCCCCCCCCCTCCCCGGTGGAGACAAACAACACACCAACACTTCTAATGACAGTACCTCACAGTTTACATTGTTATCCTCTTTCCAGGGGTTGAACCTGTGCCCTTTGGCATTCTCATTGTAACGGTGATCATTTCCCATCAAGTTAACAAACTTCAGGTTTTTCACCTATAACCTTTATGTCTGCACACCTGAAACTTCAGAATGACAGTGACACTTCCTTTACATAAACCCAAAGCATGCACAGTCATTTCAAGTTTTTTCATTTTTCAAAAGTTTTTGAAATTCATAAGCCACAAACATGCACTTTTCAAGCACGCCCATGCACCGTTTAACCACTTGTAACATCACACATTTTGTCTAACAATAGTAAAACATTTCTGGGAAGTCTTTACCTGGAAGCTGCATTAGCTAACAACATTTTTGCACTTTTTGTTCTCCTTTCCCCAGGTTCTTAGCATTTGGCTCAACAAAACTCTCATTGACTCATACTTGTATGTTTATTGCAAATACAGCACACTGAATCAACCTGTGGTTAAAGGCTTGCTTTAACCTGTGATTAAAATGATTATGAAAGCACATACTTACTGGGGCACACATGCAATTGAGACTGAAACATATTTATGCATTAGGCTTCTTTAAGTGCATATTAATTCACACATCTGCCTTTACTACAAGCACTGTGCCTAATGAAATTATTTTCTCATAGACAGTGGTGGACTGAACCTACAACCTTTGTATAACTGAACAACAAGGTGTAAATGTTGTGAACCATTTCATTTTAGAGTAAAGATCTTGTTTTCAAGAGTGACCAGGGTTAGTTGCCACAGTTTTTACTCTGGTGAATATATATCTCAATGTAGGTTTATTTTTAAAAATATATTTCTGTTTGAGCATATACTGTTCCTAACGTCTTGGCAACAAAATAAGCTTTTGAACAGCTTCACCATTATTAACTGGGGGGGGGAAATATAGGTCATAGAACATATGTTGATAGCAAAGCATGTTGTTGTCACACAATAAAGGGTCACAATAAGATCTGGCCAAAATTACAGACAATTTGTATATTTGAAATTAAATACATTGCAATAATAAAACACATGTGGAAATGTATAATAAAAATGTGACAGTTTGCTCCAACCTGGTATTATTATATCCTGAAAACATTGATATGTCAAAGATATAGCCCGAGTAGCAACTAGTCCTGGTCTCCTGTTTAACTGCGCCAGTGGGGTGTGTTAAAGTATTCCCGGAGTGTGGTGAGCATTAAAGGTTTTTAGACTATGTGGAACATTTATTAAAATATCCCCAGTGTGTGATATATGTGTGTGTATTTTTGTTTTTAGAAGCATGTGTTAGAGTATTTTATGTGTGCGAGAAACTTGTTTTATAGTATTTTTACAGTGCATTTGAGGCAAGTGTGTTAAAGCATTTTCGGTATATTAAGTGTGTGTAAAAGTGTTCAGAGAGAGTATGGAGCATGCATTAAAATATTGTGTGTGAGGCGTGTTAAAGTACTCTCTCTCTTCGCCTTTGAATGGTTCAGCACTTCCTGTCTTACAAGCCCTGCCTCCACACATTGTGTAAATATTATTTTAGCAAAATAATATGCAGTTAATAAAGTTGAATTGATCTATGCAGCTCTGCACGAAATCTGCACCAATCAAACAGAGCCTAAAATCTTGACCTCATCTGCTAATGTTGATTTTCTATTTAGCTTTGGTTTAGAATTAATTTATGTTTAAGAAAGTGGGGCTTATTCACTTAAAACTGCCATTTCTGCTGTAAAACAACATTTGAATGACTTAGCTGCTATATATCAGTCAGTCACACCTAAATTTGACATAAAATTATCCAATTAACAAGAATTAAAATATCTACAAGTATGGGGAACAGATATTTGGTGACACTTTACAATAAGGTTTCATTAGTTAAACATTAGTTAATGTATTAACTAACATGAACTAACCATGAGCAATACATTTGTTACAGTATTTAGTCATCTTTGTTAACGTTAGTTAATGAAAATACTGTTGTTCATTGCTTGTTCATGTTAGTTCACAGTGCATTAACTAACGTTAACAAGATTTTAATTATGTATTAGTAAATGTTGACATCAACATTAACAAAGATTAAATAAATGCTGAACAAGTGCAGTTCATTATTAGTTCATGTTAACTAACGTTAACTAATGAACCTTATTGTAAAGTGTTACCAGATATTCACTATTAACTATGACGTTTGCCTCAATGAGCTTCTAATTTACTACTGATTACTAGTTAGTAAGGTAGTTGTTGTATCCTTTAAGTTTTTGTATTGGTAAGGATTAAGGATTAGAATATGGTCATGCAGAATAAAGCATTAATATGTGCTTTATAAGTACTAATAAACAGCTAATTTGCAACCTAATAAGCAACTTGTTAAAAGTGAGATTGTTTCCAATACTAAAGTGTTACTGTTACTTTTAAAAGTAATGCATTACAGTATTGTGTTACTCCCTAAAAAAGGAACTGATTGCATTACTTGGTTACTTTTTATGGAAAGTAATGCATTACGTCAGGTTTTTTTTTTCATCTGGGCTAGACTGTTTGTTTGTTTTTATAACAACAAAAACGTTCTATTTTTGGCAAACGTAAAGGCCCTTTCACAATAAAAGTGAAAAGAATAACCCTGCGTCCCACTGTCCATACTATCCATTCTAAATAGTATGTGAGATTAAAATAAGTGTGTCCCAAAGCATAGTATGTTGAAAAAGAGTACGGCAAAAGTCCCCGAATGGTCTACTATTTCCGGTAGATTTTGAAGTGTGGATCCGTGCACACTGGCTAATATTGCCCACAAACCATTGCGCGTTGGACGAGGATTCAGTTCAGAACTACAAACTAAAAAGTGTTAAAAAACTACAAAACATGGCGGATATGCGCAATCGACGCTGAGAGGTTTGAGTGACTAATAATCAGTTCGACCTAATAGAAAATATTTATTTAATGTTATCTGTGTTATTTTTCATCTGAAAATACCAATGTGGACTTTTATAACGATCCGACTGGCCATTAACTTTTAAAGGTGCCCTCGAATGAAAAATTGAATTTATCTTGGCATAGTCAAATAACAAGAGTTCAGTACATGGAAATGACATACATTGAGTCTCAAACTCCATTGTTTCCTCCTCCTTATGTAAATCTCATTTGTTTAAAAGACCTCCGAAGAACAGGCGAATCTCAATATAACACCGACTGTTACGTAACAGTCGGGGTGTACGCCCCAATATTTGCATATGCCAGCCCATGTTCCCAACATTATGAAAGGCATTACACAAGGGCAGCCAGTAACGTCTGGATCTGCACAGGTGAATCAACAGACTAGGTAAGCAAGCAAGAACAATAGCGAAAATGGCAGATGGAGCAATAATAACTGACATGATCCATGATATCATGATATTTTTAGTGATATTTGTAAATTGTCTTTCTAAATGTTTCGTTAGCATCTTGCTAATGTACTGTTAAATGTGGTTAAAGTTACCATCGTTTCTTATTGTATTCACGGAGACAAGAGCCGTCGCTATTTTCATTTTTAAACACTTGCAGTCTGTATAATTCATAAACACAACTTCATTCTTTATAAATCTCTCCAACAGTGTAGCATTAGCCGTTAGCCACGGAGCACAGCCTCAAACTCATTCAGAATCAAATGTAAACAATATAACAGTATACAATACTCACATAATCAGACGCATGCATGCTGCATGCATGACGAACACTTTGTAAAGATCCATTTGAGGGTTATATTAGCTGTGTAAACTTTGTTTATGCACTGTTCAAGGCAAGCGCGAGCTCCGTGGGCGTGGAGCACGAGAATTAAAGGGCCAGTAGCCCTGAATCGGCTCATTTATAATGATGCCCCAAAATGGGCAGTTAAAAAAAATGAATTAAAAAAAAATCTATGGGGTATTTTGAGCTGAAACTTCACAGACACATTCAGGGGACACCTTAGACTTATATTACATCTTTTTAAAAAAGTTCTACGGCACCTTTAAATGCATCATTATGCATTAATATGAGGAGAGTTTTCCACACGAAAGACCCGCGACTACAGATCAACGTGCTGCATTTCTCTCCGATACGGTAGGACATTAACTAAATGAAATGTGGAAGATGTAAGATGATTGACAGGCCTAGTTTACGGATGACAGGATGCGACAGAGACGCGATTGTATGACGTGATAGTATGTCCCAAAGCTTGTCTACTCTTTTGCTACACGCTCAAAAGTAAGTACTTTTTGTTCACAGAAAGAGCACATACTTTTAGGGCGTAGCAGAAGTAGGCGAATTGGGACACAGCTTAAGTGTCAGGCTGAAGGAAATGCAAATTCACGCCTGTACAGTAGGCGACCACAACTCAAACAAACGAGCCTTTCAGCTGTGCTGCCATTCTGAAATACAGAAGAATAGGACGCAAGAGAAGTAAATGAGTAAATGCATGCTCACATTTAGTCTAGAACTTGTCTAGAATAACCGTCATGTTTACAGCGCACACACACACAACGCCTCTGGACTCTGGACGATTTCTCTCAACATGGGGACATGAGAGGTGTCGGTCAATAAATGAGAAAACAAAGTAACTTGTGTTACTTGTTTGAAAAGAAAAAACAAAAACTAGATATTTTGTTGTAAATTTAAAAGTAATGCATTACTTTTAACTTGAAAAAAGTAATCTGATAACATAACTCAAGTTACTTGTAATGCATTACACCCAACACTGTTCATCACTACAGTTGTTGTGTTTGGCGTTAAGGTTTAAATCCTACGCAATTTCCATCAGGTATGCACATATTTCACGACCACTAACATTTCCAACTTTCTTTTTCTTCTTGCTTTTCCACCTGTCCAAAAGATGTCTGTAAGATGAAAGCACTGCAGCCGTCCCTTATCGCTGTCTTTTGGAGCTCTCAAAAAAAAAAAAAAAAAAAAAAAAAAAAGAAAGAAAAAAATATGGCAGTTCCACATTACAGGAGAAATAGCATTTGGGATTATAGTTCTAAGGACAACCCTGACTATTCACACTTGGCATTAGCAAGACAGCCTCAGTACAAGAAGGATATTTTTTATTCCTTCAATTTAACTTTAATTACTCAAATCTCTGTGAGGGCACACAAGAAAAGCCCAGGCATTTGTGTCAAGAAGATTACCAGACTGCCCTGCCAAGTCCGTGCGTCGCTGCATCGTTAGATAGAATTCAAATTCAAATCCGGGCTAAAGACAGTGCAGCTGTCACCCCCCTGGCCTGCAAAGCACCCCTTGGATCAAAAATTAGCTGTCCTCCTCTGCCTGCTTCTCATCTCCTTCCTCTTCCCCCCTAAGGACCCTAATCCCTCTCTCCCCACTGACTGTGACAGCCAAAATAAAGCCATAAAACCCTGCAAATAATTAGTAATTAAAAATAAAAAATGTTTTCCCTTTCATTTTCAAGTCAGGTAGGAAGAGCTGCATAGGTGTCAAGGGTGCTGATTCCTGTGCCAAAACGAGACAGTATTTTCATTTCCGATTCGAGTCTTCATATGCACGTAGATACATTTGTCCACACTGGAGATATATCTATCATGAAACATGCATGCAGTTTTAAGAAGTCTCTTATTCGCACCAGGCTTTTAGCATGAAAAATTTTAAATCACAGTGGTGGAATGTGCCCATGTGTCAAAGTGACACAGTCGGAGAGTACTTTGGTCTCATCAGGTTGGTGAGAAAATTGTTCTACAGTAGTGCTCTCTTATATCTAAAGCACACTTACTGTTGAGTGCTCAGTTCACTGTTAAACATTGGTGAACATAATAATCTTTTTGATCTTTTTGCCACTTTTATGAACGGGCATACCTGGAGAAAGCCGTTTCCCAAACATCTCATTCACAGTTTCCCGGTGAAGGATCCCTTGTGGAGGTACAGGACTTGGAAATTGGGCAGTGAATCGGCTACGGTAAAATAATGAAATATTTGTGATTTTTTCAATAATATTCAAAAGTTAGTTTTTTTTTTAAAGGTTTTTTATGCTTTTATGCAAAAATAGTAATATTCTAAAATATTATTGCAATTTAAAATAAAAAAAAAACTGTTTTCTATTTTAATATATTTGAAAAATGTATTACTGTGATGGCAAATTTGTATTTTCAGTAGCCCTTACTCCAGTCTTCAGTGTCACATGAAAACATTTCTCAAGAAACATTTCTTATTATCATCAATGTTAAAAACTTTTGTGCTGCTTAAATAAAGGAACAGCATTTATTTAAATTTTGTAACATTATAAATGTCATTCCTACTTTTTATCAATTTAAGCAACACAGGCTCATTGGAAAAACGCACCTGTGTCAACATTTTTGTAAAATACGTACCAATACGTGCATATCACTGCAGTTTCTAACAGAAATGAACAAGAGGCAGTAAAACAGCAAGCACTTTTAATCGTTTTAACACACAATTATGATTACAGGGCCAGATTATGGATACATAAAGACCTGTTGTCACGCGGCCCCTTGCACAATAATGTTATGACCTCAAAACACTTTTTACCATAGTGCATGATTTGTAAACAAATATATTTTGGAGTTTGCATTACTTACCCAACTCCAGATGTTCAGTTTTACTGATGTATCAAGCTTGCTCAGTAGCTTAGCTGGTGCAGAATTGTACTTGCGACGCGAAGAGTTTGGGTACGAATCCCGTGAAAGACGAGTCACGGGTAAAGGAGCTCAGAGACAAGAGTTCAAAAACAAGCTAAAATGCCATGGTTATGATTGTATTTTTATGTCACATTTGCTTTTGTTAACACTATCGGGTAGGTTTAGGGTTTATTGTAAGTGTACATTATTAAACGTGATGGAGCATTAAGCTTTTAGCGCCACTCAATTCACAATTTTAGCGGACATTTCAATTCACAACTGCAGTGATACGTACAAACTCCAACATAACACATTGCCATATTCACATTCATCTGTTCTGGAAAAAAACTAAAAACACTTTTAGCGCCACTCACTGGACATTTCACTTTGAAACTGTCGCAAAACGTGTTTCGATGCAACAAATTTTGCGTTTTGCACTTCTGTTCAAAAGGGTGAATAAGTAATAACATATTCAATGTTGAATACAGAATGTAGAATATTGCAACAATAATCATGTAGAATATATGGCTACTTTTGAATAGCTGTCAATGAAGAGAGGTGCTTTTTAGAAAAAGATGTTGTAGTTACAGCATCTACCAGCAGGGGCTAACTAAACCATGCACTAACTAACCAAACCTTGACACCTTGATAGGTGCAAGTATCTTGGGCCAGCAATTGGTCAAAATGCAAGAGCTACTACTGAAATACAGTTAAAGTGAATTTATACCAAAAATACATACATTTTCAAGCAATAGTTCGGTTTTAAAACCTAATGAGCTGCCTCACTGCAGGCTGCTTACATCTAAGACAGCATTCTACCCATCACGGAGCTTCAGTGACAGATTTGGAATACTCTAAATAGGCAACAAATAGTATTCTGTACAAGTGATGCAACTATGGTCTCTAAAGAGTTTGACAGTAGCATGTTGCTAAGCTAACAGTATGATAAACTAAACATAAAAACACACAGCACACACAAATATCAGGTAAAATAATCTATTTTTAATTCCACTGAACTATTTCATAGATAATTTTCACCACTGAATGAATTATAACTACAAACTTTTTCCTAACCTCGTCCACCATCTTAGATTTATTTTGTCACTCATCGTGCCGCAATGCATTCTGTGATTTCCTTCTGTGAAAAGGATACATGCAATGTTTTAGAATTTAGCCTTTAGGTCAGGATACTTCTGTAGGCAGCTCACTAGGTTACTTTTAAATGTAATGCATTACAATATTTCGTTACTCTCTAAAAAAGTAACTAATTGCGCTACTTAGTTACTTTTTATGGAAAGTAATGTGTTGTGTTACTTTTGCATTACTTTTTCTTATCTGGGCTGGGCTGTTTGTTTTTATAAATGACAAAAAAAAAGTTTCTATTTTTGGCAAAAGTAAAGGCCCTTTCACATCATAAGTGCAATGAATGAGCCTCAGGCTGAAGTAAATGCAAATTCACACCTGTACAGTAGAGGGCGCAGCTCAAACCTTTCAGCTGCGCTACCATTACATTCTGAATTGCAGAACAATAGGACACAGGAGAAGTAGTAAATGAGTAATTTACGGTGCATTCCAAATGGGATATATCGCCCTCATGGGGCGTTCACACCAGACGCGACTTGCGTGAATAAATCGTGCTATTCGCGTGTAATTGGACGCTTGAACATTTTGAGTTTACTCGATTTATTTGCATGTGAAATTCACTTCACAACAGACGCGATTTCACGTTATTAGAGGGTCTTCTGCCAGGCGGCTCCAGTCTCATTTATAATATAATATATAAATTCATATTATATATATAATATATATTATATATATATATATATATATATATATATATATATATATATATATATATATTAATATAGCTCAAATTGAGTAAAGAGCGTTTTTTACAACTTACCAGATTGTCCGACCTCCTCACTCACTTTCTTCCAAGCAAGATCCTTTTAACTCATGTTTCTATAAAAGTACGGACATGTGATCATTACAGTGACGATGATTTTGTCCTCCATTATTGTTTCGGATTTCTGCCTCCGCTCGCTACGTTGTAATCACGTCACTACTAGAGCAACGCTCCTGATTGGTTAACGTGGCGCGAATATTTCGCCAAAGTTCAGATTTTTCAACTTGCGCAATTCGCCCGAAACACTCAATTCATATATTAAATATATTATATATTTATATTTAGTGTTAGGATGATTAGGAACAGACATATGCCACTGGTATGTTTACAATACGCACTCACACTGTCGTTTTGCTTTGTATTTAAATAAAAAACATTTAATTCAGTTGAATAACGGTCACTACCGCTCCATATTTACAGAGTTATACGCGATCGTGAAAGTGAAAGTAAACGCAAGCACCCCGCATTTTGAAAGCGGCTCCCTGATGCATGCAAATTAGCTCTGTATCAAAGAAAAATTTGGTCTTATTTGCACTTTGAATATTGAGAGAGTGCGATTATGAGTGTGCAGCTTATTGTAAAGTATTACCATAAAAATGAATAACAGTTTTCTCTTAATCTTATTAAGCACAAACAATAAGGTTTACATTTGAGTTAACATTAGTTAATGCACCTGTGAACTATCATGAACTAACAATGAATGACCATTTGTATTAACTAACATGAAACAAAGATTAATGGGGAATAGTAGCAAATATATTGCTCATTGTTAGTTGATGTTGGTTAATACATTAATGTTAATAAATGAGACCTTATTGTAAAGCGTTACCATTTTCATTTATTTTTATACTGTTTTTATTTCTATGATCAGTTCAATCTGGAAAGGAGTTCAGTTAGTCAAAAGTTGTAGAAGCTAATAAATAATGGGTAGGCAGTAAGGTCTGAAGAGACTGAAATCATACAGCTTAGAGAAGTCAGTCAGCTGAGTTAGTGTCAAAACCTTTTACAGTGCTTGAGTATTGTTGTCTTTTACTGCATATGATCAAATTAATACTCAGCGCATCAAGTAGAACTGAAATCAGACATTCATTACAAGATGATTAGTTAAAACATTTGAAACAAATACACCTGCAGAATATTTTTTCTAGTCATGTATTTTGCCATTGAGGATTTCAGTGTGTGTAAAAATCTTGTCTCGTCTCATGAGATACCGGTCTCTTCACACCCCTAATATATATATTATATATATATATTTTAAGCCTTTGATACTGTGAAACATGATTTTTTTTTTTTTTTATTATTTGTTTTATTAGATTTTTTTTGGTTTTGGTCAGAATCCAACTGCTTAAAAGTCTAGTGATACAAACTTTATATAGTGACTGCAATAGTTCAGTTAAACTTCCTTGGGGAACTACTCATTTAGCATCTCCCTGGGCATAAAACAGGGAGATCCGGCGGCCCCCTTTCTATTTCTTTTGGTCATGCAAACGATGGCATTAGATTTACATAGTGCCTCTTTTCAAGGCATCAAAATTAGGGAAAAAGAAATTAAATGTCAGCTTGCTGAAGATAGAGCATTTTTTTTGAAAGATATAATCACAGGTTAAAAGAAGTTATAGACTGTCTCAATATATTTTCTGAAGCTTCAGGTTAATCTTTAAAATGTTAAAAATGTGACCTGATCCAGCAAAATGAGTCACAGTGACCCAAATTTCAAAATTGAGATTTTGGTATCAATCATATCTTTGTGTAGGCTAGTTGACAATAACTGTGTAAACGGGCTCGCACACCGGACGCGAAGCTCAGCGCCGCGACACGTCTTAAAATTCGAACGCATTGTTTTCTATTGTTTTCTGGGCGCCGCGGACAGGCGCCGAATGTCGCTGCCGGTGTGCGTACACTCATAGAAAACAATGCGTTCAAATTTTAAAGATGTGGCGCGGCGCGGCGCTGAGCTTCGCATCTGGTGTGCGAGCCCCTTAACAAATTCATAACAGAGATACCAGCGCGCACTAGTCTGACAGGAGGATGGCTGGACCAATCGCGTGCCTGTCAGTCGAAACGGGGCTTCCCATTGATAAAAATCAGCGTTTATGTCAGTGTGTTTACATTTCTAAGCTTTTTGATTGGTTCTATACAATGTGTAACACCATATTTGGAGAGCAGAGATAGTGACATTTCAGGGGATACCGGGAAATGCTCATAAGTGACCAGAGGAGTTGAGAAGTTCATTTCCAGCGAATTTAGTAAAACCATGTCAAATTTAATAGCCATTTAAATACCTTTACTCAATTATCTGGACTACGAAACTTTGGGAGATTATTTTTGAAAGTCTGTTCTTTGAAATTTGCTTTTAAAAAAAACAAAACGATTTTTTCATTGTTTTTCCACATTATCGGCCCATCTTAAAATGGAACGTTGCGACTTCCGACTCATTTCGCCAGAGCGGGTCATAATTGTACTCTCTTTCCACTTAAAGACAATAGTATTCCTTTAACCGAATTTGAAGGTATTCCAGTTAGGGAGGAGGTCATTTATTTTGGTATCAATATCTGTAAAAATCAGTCAGAAAGAGTGCAATCTAATTTCCAACCCCTTATGTTGAAAATTAAAAAGAAATTTGACACGTGGCTCATGAGGGATTTGTCACTCAAAGGTAGGGTTCTTTTGTCCAAATCTGAGGGGCTATCTCGCTTAGTCTATCCTGCGAAAGTATTAGATGTACCAAAATCTTTTCTAAAACAATTGATTCAACATTATTCAATTTCATATGGAAAAACAAGCCTCACTATTTAAATAGAAATATTTTATGTAATTCTTATAATCAAGGAGGATTGAACTTGCTTGATTTTGCTACTTCTAATACAAGTTGAACTGGATTAAACATTATATTAAGCATAAAGATAAGCTATGGTATATAATTCCAAAATATTATTATGGAGACATTCTGTATTCCAATATCTTTACGAGAATATAGCATCGTATTTGACGCAATATCAGCAGGTTTTCTGAGACTTCTGCAAGGCATCAGTGAATCTCACAAGCAATCAACGTTTAAAAAAAGAGGTCTTGTTAGACGGTGTTGATATTAAAGATAGTAAATGTAATAATAAATTTTTCAGACATTTGATTCATTGTCCTGCAACATTTTGACATAAAATACTTTTGGAAGAACCATTTTGAGAATATTAATTGGAGATTGATTTGGACTTATAACAACAAATACTGTATCAGTAATAAAGTTACTTAAAAATAATACATAAAATTTATCCAACAAACCATTTCCTAAAAATATATAAAAATGATCTTTCTGAATCTTGTGTATTCTGTAAAATGGATACTGAAACTTTTTTACATCTTTTCTTTGAATGTACTGTATATATATTAAATTCTTTTGGATCGATGTGGCATATTTATTTAATATGTTAAGTGGAATCAAAATTAATCGAGAAAAGAGATGTTATTTTTTATTATGACAAAAAAGGTATAGATAAGAGTCATGTGTTTATGTTAAATCTTATATTATTACTTGGTAAATTTCATATACACAAATGTCAATGGTCTGAAAGGATACCCAATATCACCCATTTCAAGGCTGACATGAAGTATTATTTTGAAACCTCATGCTGCGTTCACACCAGACGCGACTTGCGCGAATAAATTGCGCTATTCGCGCGTAGTTGGACGCTTGAACATTTTGAGTTTACTCGCTTCATTCGCGCGAGAAAATCCCTTCACAACAGACGCAAATTCACGTCATGAGAGGGGCTCTCCCGTTCCTTTATGTGTCCCAGACTCTCCCACTGCTTTCTGCATACTTCCTCTGAATAAACACAACTTGTCAGTGGGGAAATAATTGTAAATTACAGCGAATAAGCTCAGTTGGTCGTCTTTAGTTGGCTTGTAGTCTTAATATGTATATATATATAGCTCAAATTGAGTAAAGACCGTTTTTTACAACTTATCAGATTGTCCGACCTCCTCACTCACTTTCTTTCATACAAGATCCTTTTTATTTTAGTTTCTATAAATGTATGAAGATGTACAGCGACGATGATTTTGTCCTCCATTGTTGTTTCGAATTTCTGCCTCAGCTCGCTACGTCACGTCACTACTAGAGCAAGCTCCTGATTGGTTAACACGGCGCGAATTTATGCCAAAGTTCAGATTTTTCAACTTGCGCGTCAAACGGCAGAATCGCTCAATTCGCGCCGCCTCATTCCCGCGAATTGCGCCGCAGGATGTCTATTCGCGTCTTTGCATTGACTTAAAATGTAAATCACTCACGCTTACCGCTTCATTCGTGTCCGGTGTGAACGCACCATTACAAGGACTCTCAAACCACAAAGCCATCAGAACTATGGACATTTACAAAGAATTAAATTTCTCTTCTTTAATTTAACTAAACATTTATACACTTTTCTGTTTTTCTTTTTCTTCCTTTCTTTTCTTTTTTCTCTTTAATGTGTGCAAATATTTTTCTCTAATATCTTTGATATGAATGTTATTGTTCGTAATTATATAATACCTAAGATTAAAAGTGTTATTGTTTTATGATGCTATGAAACTCCTCAAAGCATTATTTCTGAAACATATCTGTTGAATAGATGTGAAATTTGTACAATTACATAATTTTGGAAATTAAAAAAAAAAAAAAAAGTTCGATTTTACCTTTAAATAAATGTATATATAGTATTTTTCTATACTACTGTAATTTTTATACGAATTAGATTTGGTATGTTATTATGGTCAAAATGACATTGTACTTCAACAAAAATACTTTACAGCTCCCTTTATCAGTCCATTCAAATACATAGGCACAATATATATTATATTTAATGTAAAAAAAAAAAAAAAACAATAGTAGCTTATAATGTTACTACAGTAAATTAATGTGTATTAGAGTACACAAAGAGTAAACCAGGGGGAAAAAAATACTACTGGAGATGGTCCTCACTGGAGAACACAAGATCCAGGGGGTGGGGTTGGATCTAGATCCAACTCCTCCCACTTTACATATCCCTAAACCTACTCGTCTCTCCCCCCTGGATCTAAACCTACCCATCTCCACCCCTGGATCTAGATCCAACTCCTCCCACTTTACATATCCCTAAACCTACCCGTCTCTCCCCCTGGATCTAAACCTACCCATCTCCACCCCTGGATCTGGATCCAACTCCTCCCACTTTACATTTCCCTAAACCTACCCGTCTCTCCCCCCTGGATCTAAACCTACCCATCTCCACCCCTGGATCTGGATCCAACTCCTCCCACTTTACATATCCCTAAACCTACCCGTCTCTCCCCCCTGGATCTAAACCTACCCATCTCCACCCCTGGATCTGGATCCAACTCCTCCCACTTTACATATCCCTTAACCTACCCGACTCCACCCCCTTGATCTCGAGTGTTCTGCAGTGAGGGGCTACTGGACGAAGGCGCCTCCTTGATTGTCTCGATAAGATGACGCAGAAGTGCGTTCCAAAAAAGTTGTTTTTTTTACCCCTACACCCTTCATCCCTTCGAAGCTATCACTCCGGAGGGTAAAACCTTTGAAGGGATTAGGGCATAGGGATAAGCCTTTCCGAATGGAAAGCAGGGTTAGTCTAGAACACAATAAATACCATGTTCACACATCGCGCACAACACCTCTGCACTTATTCACGATTTCTCTCAACATGGGGACAGGAGAGCTGTCAGTCAATAAATGGGGGAAAAAAAAGTAACTTGTACTTTTTTGAGTACTTGTTTGAAAAGGTAACATTTTGTTGTAAATTTAAAAGTAATACGTTACTTTATTGGTTACTTGAAAAAAAGTAATCCGATTACATAACTTGCATTACTTGTAATGCGTTACCCCAACACTGCTGGGTTTTAGAACACATGCCTACTCATGACTACTGAGCCCATCCTTAAAAATATTCTTGTTTGCCGTAACCCGACCGACCCTGTCAATTTAGGACCGACTCAAATTTTTATTTTTTTTTGCTTTAAGTCCGACCGACTTGTCGGTTGTAAATTTGCGTTAAGACCGACCATTTTTTTTTTTTTTTTTTTTTTACTCTTCAAACAACTAATCCAAAGCAATAAAATAATATTAATTATATTTTAGTAAGTATTGTAAATGTATAAATAGCCTAGGCCTACATACAAACGAAGGCTACGTTCTTTCTTTTAAATAAAAACCTGTGACGTCATCTATGGATGTCACACTATGGCCGGTGCGCTCGCTTCGTCTCAACCCGTTGAGAGACGAGACGTGCTGACAGACAAAATAATTACATGATTGTGATAGCCTACGTATATTTGTCTGATTTCTTCAAGCCGTCGTATTTACCATGTTTACTATGGTAATAGCGCACATAGTCTTGGTGATCAGAATCCACATCAGATCACAAACATAAGTTATTTAAAACAGTTGCTGCTGTCTGAAAGTGAGTTTTGAGCTAAAATGATTTTAAAAGTCTTTAATGCTGGTGTTAGCTGGTAACCTACATGTAATCATCGGTGCCTCCGTCTCCACACACAGATAAACTCCGCCTTTGTTCGTAACCACTCCCTCCTCAAGCCCGAGCTGGCCCGCTTTTGACCAAGGTATTCGGCGGGCCGAAAAACTCGGGCCGTTGGCCCCGAGGAAGCCCCGATGAGGCACGATAAAGCCCCGGAAGTGACAGTGGAAACGCGACTTGCCCTGGCACGCACTAGCACGCCCGCTTTAGGCCCGACAGTGGAAACACGGCTGCGCCCGAAGGCACGGGTTGAAAGACCCAGTCAGTGACGTCACGATATGCTAATTTGTTTAAATTCATACCTATGTAATCACCATCACCAAAATTGTACTTTTTTTTTTTACATTGAAACTTGAAAAAAAAAAAATATATATAGACCTACCTACCGACCCTTTTTTTTTTTTTTTTTACTGTTACTGCAAACCAAAATATGTTTAAGGATGGCCTGAGTATGAGGGATTAGAAGCAAATGTCACTTATTGGCTCAGCTGTCTTATTATTCACTTCCATTAAAATAGCTTGTCGTCATGGCCGTAGTTCCTCGCTGCCTTCTAACGCAGGAGCTCTGGAGTCCCCAACCCATTCAATCAGGTCTGTTAAACCCCATAAGAGGTTCTGCAAAACCAGATTATAGTGCGATGGTTTGGAATGCTATGTGCAGCAGCTTGTTTTTCTGCTGGAAGAGCACCATACATGTGCTATAATTGATTGGCATGCTGAAATTACAGGAGCCTTGCAAGGTTACTAACGGACCTGGCATGGGGCTGATACATTAAAAGTGTCTGGCATAGCCAAGTAAAGCATCTGATTACAATTTCAAAGCAGAGACCTGGCGTTGATTAAAATCAACAGTCCAGATGTATAGTCTGAAGCCCCCTATGCAGCAATGCTAAACAGGCTAAAGAGAACAGCATCATGGGATGAAGCTGTGGCACACCAAGTTTATTACAGAATTTTGCCTTTATGAATAGGGATTACTACATCAGCCAGTCATTTATGAGATTGGGTGAATGTGGGTGGGGCTAAATCTGGCCATTGAGCTTCACAACATACCCTCCAGAAAAAACAAGTTCACACTAACAGATGAAGAAAGCATGTATTTCAAATGTGTATCTCCTGAAGGAGTTTCCCAACTGCTTTCTGCCGACTTCTAACAAGCCGCAAAAGCTGGCTTGGTAACCCCACCCCCTCTTTCTCGTTCCTCTCTTGGCCCCAGGGAGGGAAGGACGATTAATATCTGCCTACCTTGTTACCTAATTCATTATGGAATAGCAGTTAATTTGATTTGATATTATTTTAATAAAATTCAGTAATATATTAGATTGTTTCAGGCTATCAAAATAATTTTCCAATTATTACGGTTACTCAACCAAGTCTCTTTTTTTTCCCCTTTGCGAACGGCAGTTGGTCTGACTCTGAATATATTAGCTCCAACAACTCCATCCCATCTGAGGGAAGAAAAACTATATATGCATGATTACACCAGAAATGTTATTACTGGTAATGTGACGCCCGCAGAACTTAG